>NC_133789.1:3793889-4031570 GCF_003597395.2 Chelonoidis abingdonii
TAGATAGATAGATAGATAGTGGGGTGTGTATGGGGATAGATAGATAGATAGATAGATAGATAGATAGTGGGGTGTGTATGGGGATAGCTAGATAGATAGATAGATAGTGGGGTGTGTATGGGGATAGATAGATAGATAGATAGATAGATAGATAGATAGATAGATAGGATTAAACCTTATTTTCTGTATGTAGGTCCCTTCATTCTACCTAGATACAATGTGGACACCCCCCAAGGTATATGTAATCGAGCTGAAGACGGAATGTATATATAGAGATATCAATGGGGCGCTGTGCGCATCATGTGTGTGTGAAGGCAGATTTCTATCCAGTCAAGTGGAGGTCCATATGACAGCTAGAAAAATAGAAGTATAGATACAGAAATACAGTGAGGGGGTGTCACTTTATTTCTACTGTTTTAGAGACAATATGGAGGTACTCATAACACATAGCTCTATATATGAGTGACACCAATTATATAACACACCCTCGCGTACGTTCTCCGTGGATGATAAGCTGCTGTGTATTCACACACCCAGAAAGCACAGATCCTGCATTCTTTTCAGCTAGGGGTTGATGGCCTTGGACTTCATCACTTCCCCGGATATATGCGCTGCGTGGCTAGAAATGTGACAATCACAAAACGCAGGGCTGGAAGGCACCTGGGAGGTCAAATCCAGCCCCCTGCACTGACGTAGGTTAAAATAAACCCAGGCTCCCACCCCGCACGGTCCCACACGCGGGTTTCAGCTTTACAGCATCTCGATCATATACGACGCGGCTCTACAATCCGCACCCGCTACATCGGCGTGTTCACACCTCGTTTACCCACGTCTAGTACAACCGAGCGCACGGGACACCTCCATCAGCCCCTCTTTATCGGCACCCCGTGGCGTGTATCCAGACACACAGGGCGCATCTAGAGATGTGCACACCGGGAAAACAGGCAAAGAAATCACACTCACGTCTATACATAGGTGTATCCACCGCACCCCCAGTACTCACACCGGGGCAGGAGAGACGATGCGTCTACACTACTGGGCCAGAACCTCAGCATCGCTCCGCTCAGTTAGCAGAGTTACCCCGTCCACACCAGCCGGCGATCCCTCGGCGGAGGGAAAGGTACACAATTTATTACACAACCACCACACAAAACCAGTCCATCTTTACCCAGGGGGAATTGCGCACAGATAACATGCCCCGCGCACACGCGGGGTATCCAGAAAGGATGCCACCTTCCCGTGTGTGGGTGCGTTTATTTTGAACCCACTTCCATATTAATCCATTACCCAACCCCCCCCTTCTCCCAGCCCCCCTGCCCTCCATCCGATTCCCCCCCCCACCCCCTATCTCCCCCGACTCTGCTTCTCTCTAAATCCACATTTGGACGTGAGTCTGGCCTGGCTTGTATTTTCCCAGCCAAAAAAGCAGGCTGGTTTTCGCCAAGAAAATGAAGCTTTCTCCAGGGGGAGTCGAGCGCCACTCAGTACCCAGTGCCAGCTGGGGGGGGGGGAATGGGGGCTCTAAGGAGGAGTCTAGCTCGCATCTAAAATTCCAAGACATCTGTTCACTATATAAGTCCGATCCCGCTTTGGTTCAAGGCACTACGATTCAGCCCTTGTCAATATCTTCGGGAGAGGTGTGGGCCAGGCCAAAGATCGGGGTGTCTTTGTGTATTGGGGGAAGACCCCGTTCCAGAAGGACTCCCCCCTTTGTATACTGGCCGAGAGCTGTTGCAATGGATTGATCTGAATCGTGGGCGGAGGGCACCCACTCACAATTGTGCTAGATGTGAAGTGGAGCGATCTCGTTAAGGATGCGAGTCTCTTTCCCAAGCTGGCAAGGTTTTTTGGCAAGGGTGCACGAAAGGTTAGAGGACGAAGCTTTCAGTAGCAGCCAGAATCAATTAGTCGGTGGCCCTGTTATTACCAGTTTAATTTGGATAAAGGCTTAAACACACAAGAAACTACTGACTGTTGCATCTACAAAGGATCGATGCTAGAGAGGGGGAGGCAGGCACTGATCTGTGGATCAGAACTGGCTGGGAGCGCAGGAGGGGAAAGGAACCGATTCCCCTCTCCTGGGGCGTGGGGAGGATGGATTTGGGAAGGGCATAGCTAAGGAAAACCGCGGAGATCAGCTTCAGCGCTGGCGTTCAGTGCTCTGGGACTGACTGAAAAAAACCCACTGAACCAGAAAGAAACAAAGCAATTAGACACTCACTAGTCTAGTGGGTTCCCGTTTAATGCTATTATTTAACGCCGGGAGATTTCAGACCTACCTTAGAGGAGGAACCCAAGGATGGGAGGACAGGGGCAGACCAGAGCTCCAGGGGGCATTTTAAATCTATATCTATCCTGTTGCTTGTCAAAACTGCCCTGGATTAAGTGGAAATTCCGAGGCAGCCTGGAATTGACGGGGGTGGGGTGGGGTGGGGGGGAAGACTTCCAGGCAGTTTGGCCAGTCTGCAACTGACAATCGGTTGAGGGTACGACTCAGGGTGGCATTTTGGGGCCCGGGTAAGATTCGGGAAATAGGGTCGTTGTTTGTTTCACTGCCGCCCTGGGAAATTTCTGCTTTTCCTCGTTCTGAGCTGACTTTTATCCCCTGATCGGATCAGTCCCACTCACCGCAGCTCAGGTCTCTCCAGCCAGGCGAGATATTCACCTCCAAATCCCACGGCTTTTAGGGCCGGGGCTGGGAATGGATTTTTTTTTAATGACCTTTAGTCATTTTTGAATCGCACAAATCTCGTTCTTGCTGCCTGGCAAACGATCGGGCAGAGCTCATGGGAGGATTCGGATGTTAAGTTTAGTTTCACCCAGACAGATTTCAGACAAAGCGCCGGCGAATATTAAATCCCCATTTCCCCCGCACCTCCACTCGGCCAAATAAATTTAGAGCCAGGAAGTGACGAACTTTTATAGGCCCTGCGAGTATTTCAGGGTCAGCTAATGCACTGGCTGGCCTCGATCCTGCCGATGCGTAACTTTCCGCGCTGTGCGCTGCCCTGGGGGGAAATCCTGGCCCCACCAAATGTTGTCTAGATTTCAGAGTTGATCCCCATGGCGCTCATAGGGCACAGAGCTACGCAGGTGGCCAAGCGCTTGCGGATCTGGGCCGTAGCCAGGTCGTTCACAATTTCTGTCCGCCCAGTTTGCAGCTAGGGGCGTGGGGGACAAGGAAACTGAGCTGGTGAAAAAGTCTCCCCCTCAGCGCGTCCACACTGAGCTCCGGGCCCTCTGCAGTGGGGTTGAAGGTGCAGGACCTCCAGCGCAGGCTTCAGCTCTTGGCTCTATCTGGGCTGCAGCTTCCTGCCTCCCTGGCCGAGGAGGCGCCAGGAGCACGTGCCACCCACCTGATCAGCTGTCCCAAGGCAGCAGCGTGAAGGCTGGTAAGTGGGTTCCTGCTGCACTCGGGTTGCCGCCTGCCTGTTTTTTTTTTAAAGCCACAGGAGCAAATGGAACCCCCTGGGCAGGGAAGCGGGGTCTTTCCCCCTGGGAGAGGGGGGATAATTGGGAAAGCAAAGCAGCTCCCCCCTCTGTGAGAGGCTCCAGCCCAAACCTTTGCCTTCCCAGGCACATTCTGTTGCTGTCCTAGCTGCCTCCTACAACCACGGCTGGCTGGCACTTCAGCCACTGATCCAAGCCAGGGACTTGGGTCCGAGTCACCCCCCTTCCCGGGATGGGGGAAGGAGGGTCTCAGCTGCCTTTAAATCCTCTTCGCAATCCTCTACCCTGTATTGTAAACCCAGGTCGGTGGGACCAGGCTCCTTGACCCAGTGGTTCCAAGCCAGCACTTCAGGCTTCACCCTGCCATGCACACCTGGGTTCCCCACGGCTTGGCCTGTGTCTCAGAGCCATGTCCGTGCTTCACCTGACTCAGGTCTGCAGCTTAACCTGCATCCACACAGCAAAATGACAGGGCTTGGACTCTGAGCCACACCCCCTGAGCAGAGCCCGAGGACCCGGGTCCTGAATGCTCCCTGCTCCACGTCAGAGTGATTTGTGTGTGGACACAAGGGGCACTTGGGCTTGAGTCAGAACCCGAGTTTAGTGCAGGTTAGACAGACCTGCAGGGCTTGGCTGGAAACCCCATAGGCCTCAGGGCTGCTCTGCGTTCTGCTCTGCATCCCATGCTCCATTCCCATGATCTGTAGGAAGCAGAGAACAGCTGCAGTGCTGGGAACTCCGCTCATGTCCTACACCCCTGCTCAGGGGGAGCTTTCCACAAGCACGCAGCATAAAGGGGCCTAAATACAACTGAATGAGGCCTTGGGACAGATGGTTCACATGTGTTGACCACAGCCAAAGATAAACCAAACCTATACTGGCATATTGGGGCATCTCCTCACCCATCTACTCTCTGCTGAGCCCCGCTCTGGGCGTTAGCCCCAGCCCAGGGCTGAGGAGACAGGCAATGTGCTTTGATCCCCAGGGGCATTGTCAGCCCTGGGTTTTTGTGTGTGTATGTGAAAAAGGGAGGCCTGGACAAACTGCAGAAAGTCCAGAGAAGAGCAACAAGAATGAGTAAAGGTCTAGAAAACCTGACCCAGGAAGGAAGATTGAAAAAAAATGGATTTGTTTAGTCTGGAGAAGAGAAGGGTGAGAGGAGACGTGGTAACAGTTTTCGAGTACCTAAAATGTTGTTACAAGGAGGAGGGAGAAGAATTGTTGTTCTTAACCTCTGAGGACAGGACAAGAAGCAATGGGCTTAAACTGCAGCAAGGGAGGTTTAGGTTGGACGTTAGGAAAAACTTTCTAACTGTCAGGGTGGTTAAGCACTGGAATAAATTGATTGGGGAGGTTGTGGAATCTCCATCATTGGGGATTATTAAGAGCAGGTTGGACAAACACCCGTCAGGGATGGTCTGGGTAATACTTAGTCCTGCCACGAGTGCAGGGGCCTGGACTAGATGACCTCTCGAGGTCCCTGCCAGTCCTAGGATTCTATGTTTAGACCAGTTCCAGTGTGTGTGTGGGGAGAAGTTGCAAATTGCATATGGGAACTGTCCATTTTGTTGCTACTTAAAAGCTGATTTACAGCCCCATGTCCCCAGCCTTGGTTTGGCCTGAATCCCTCCCCTAACATGCCCATTTCTCTTGGCAATTTAGGGATGGCCAGGCGGGGGGGAGGCCTGTATTCCATCAAAGTGGCTCTCCTCCCCCTCCCCCTTCTCTCTCTCTCTCTCTCACTTACTCTCCCTCCCAAGTGACTTTAAGCAGCCTGTTCTTCATGCTGGTGCTCACAGCTGTAACCCATCTGCTTTGATTGAACATTGACAGTGATGAGACAGGAGCACTGCTTGATGCATCCTGCATGCCTTGTGCTGACTGTGGCAGGAGGGAGGGGCCTTTCCTATTAATTATTATTGTTTGTACTGGTCTTGCATCTTTTGGGGGGCAAAGGGGGACCAAGCTAGTAAACTCAGGGTGCCCTCAGTGGGAGAAAAATTAAAGGGATCTTAACTTTCTCTCTAGCCTCTTAGCGTCCTCCCTCTGGCAGGGACCTTACACACACACACACACACACACACACACACACACACGGTGGACTTGACACAGGTGGGTGGGTTTGTAGGTGCGGGAGCCTTGATAGAGGAGGGGAACGCAGAAGGTTTAGAGCAGTGTGACCAGATAGCAAGTGTGAAAAATTGGGGCAAGGGGTAATAGGCGCCTATATCAGAAAAAGCCCCGAATATCAGGGCTGTCCCTATAAAATCAGGACATCTGGTCACCCTAGTTTAGAGGGACTAGAACTGGCTGCTTCTCAGATGGACCCATGCTGCCCACCCCTGTGATATTCCCCCCAGTGGCTCTGATGAGCAAAATCAAGGATCTGAGCCTCGTGTGGGATGCGGGTGTCTGGATCGGGCCCAGCAGAGGCTGATGACATTTGGAAAATGAGGAGGCGAAACTGGCACATCAGAGATCAGGCAGTGCATGACTCCTTGCCTAGCCTGGCCTTGCGGTCCTGAACAGGGGCCAGGGCCTTCTCTCTCTCATGCTGGGGTATTCTAGGTCTGGCAGAGATGACTGCAAACGTGTTCACACAGCGAGTGTCAATGGGGCTGCTCACAGGCATGTCTGCTGGATCAGGGCCTGGTTTCTTAAAAGGGCAGGGAATCAGGTTGTGGGGAGATACCTCCCCTAAAGGAGGGGACTCTTTCCCTGCAAAGAGAGTGTGTGGGTTCTGGGGACCGCAGGGAACCCATCAGAAAAGGACGAGGGGGATTTAATCTCTACTGTGGATTCCTGACTGGGGCCAAACAGAGAGAGTACACTATCCCCCCCACATGGAAAGTGTTGGGTTTTGGTTCCATGAGGCTGCCTTTTTAACTCCTATGACATTCCAAAGGTGCCACCTCTGCACCATCGTGGCACACACCCCGAGAGATACAAACAGAAAGACTCCTGCTGGAAGGCTACAGCGTTAGCACCGCTTGCTCTCTTAGAATTCAGAGCAATAATGCACAAGAATGCCAAGTCAGAGAGAGACAAAGCAGGCTGCTCCCTAAAACAGAGGCACAACTCAGCCCATCTTACTCTAGGCTGGCTGGCTGACAGCTGACTGATTGTTTCCCTACAGTGCCCTCTAGCCTGCAGATAGGACCAGGAAATCCCTGAGGATTTAAAATGAAATGCAACACATCTCGTTTCCTTTTGGAGAGGACAGGAGGGTTGCTCCTCATTTTTATCTGTATGGCAATAACTCCAGGTGGACCCAGGCAGGATCAGGGCCCCGTGAAGAGATGTACCAGAGACAACAACCCCCCGAACAGCTTATAATGTAACATGATGATCCTGCAGTTACACCCATGCTGGTGGCCCTGGTCTCATTGACCCCCCCGGGAGCCAGGCTACCCCCTGTGGATCTAATCCCAGGGTGGATACCTCAATCAGTCTCTGTTATCCAGGGTATGGAAGAGGCTAACTGAGAACTGATGACACAGTAGATAAGGGACATGAGAGAGGAGGGAGGAAGAAGGCGAAACAGAGGCAGTGTTGCCTAGTGGTTAGAACACTGGTGTGGGTTTTATTCCTGGCACTGCCACTGGTCTGCTGGGGGACCTTGGGCAAGTCACAGCTCTGCTAAGGGCCTCAGTTTCCCCAACTGTAAAATGGAGGCTAAAGATACTGATGTCCTTCATGACACGTTTTGAGATCTATGGATGAAAAGAGCTAGATAAGAGTTAGGGCTTTTTATTCCCTTGACCTCTCCCTCTCCTCATGGGCAGCATCGAAAATGTAGATACAGCCTTAGGTTAGCAAGTTCTCTGCTGCCATTACAGGTGTGTGTCTGTGTGTGTGGGGGTGTTCTGGGTTCAACACAAGGGGCTCTGGCGTCTCATCTATGAAACGAGTTGGGGAGGTCTCAGTCCAGTTCCCCGTGGACAGAGCCAAACCCATCCTCATGACTGGCACTCATCGGCCCCTCGTTGGACAGCCTCAGTAGACAGACTAAGATCTATGTTGGCCCGGAGGCCGTTCACATCAGGGCCAGAGATGATGCCTCTGACTTGGGGGCCTGGGGCGTTTGGGATGGGGAGCTTATTTTGCCAGTGCCCATGGGGTACCCATGCTAGGAAGAAGCAGAGCCCTCCCGTCAAGCCAGAACTCGACCTCACCTGAAGGCTTGCACTGTTTAAGGAGAGTGGAGGACCTAGGTTCGATGCCCAGCTGGAGCACAAGTGTCATGAGTTAGGTGGCCTCAGCCTGTGCCACAATGGGCCCATCCCTGTCTTCAGACCACTCCACTCTATGGCAGGCTTCAAGCAAGGCCCCCCCGAATACAGGGCACTGGCTGTAAATTAGGATTAAGGTGCCTCGGCAGAGGTTCGGGGTGGGGTTGCTACATACAGGGCTTGTGTCTCATTCTACTCATCTAGTCTGACCTCCTGCTAAACACAGGCCAGAGAGTCACCCCCCTGCCCCGTGGGCTAATCCACCAATTTGTGGCTGTGCTGGTGTGTATCTTTTACGAACACACCCAGACTTGATTTGAAGACTCCAAGCGTGAACTTGCCCTACCCCAGGGGAAGCTGCTCCAGGGGGGAATGTCCCTCACTCTTAAACATGCCTCATCTCCAGGTTGATTTCAGTTTTGCAGGGATCTCTGCTGGACCCAGTTTTATTTTCCTGCAACGGGATTTGTACAGGGCAACCTGGTCTCTGCACACAGCGTCCGAGGAGGTGCGGATGCAGAACACTTAGGTTCTAATTCTCCGAGATGGATCACATGTGCCATGAGTTAGCTGGCCTCAGCCTGTGCCATAACGGGCAACCCGGCTCTCCAGAGGTAATCCACCTCCCCGAGAGGCTATCTACCGGGGGGATTAAGGTCGGCTTAAATATGTTGCTCAGGGGTGTAGATTTTTCACACCCTTGAGTGATATAGTTACCCAGACTAATTTCCTAGTACAGACCAGGCTGTAGTCTGGTGTGACATCACTCATTCCAGGACTCCAGGTTCAGGTGACAGCACACACAAGCCTCTTAGCCTGTAATGCTGGCTCCTGTACAGCTCTCTCCCCTACAACTCTGCCTGCCTCTCCTGCATCCCTCAGTGCTCACTAAAGAATCTCTGCCTCAGTTTCCCCATCTACAAAATGGGAGTAACAACCATTACTCAACTCAACTTGCAGGGGTGTGAACCAGCCAGTCGCTTGGGAGTTGGTAAATGACATATGGTTCGGCTGAAGGCAGTGAAAGGTTATGGCAACCCCATCCCCTGTCGTAGCCCATGATGTAGAGCACCCGCCACCACATCTCCTCTCCCAGGCAGGATTCTAACCGTGCCTGCCAACCTGTCACTCCAGCTCAAGCGTTGACTGGGCATCTGTCACCATAGCAACTCAGGGGTTTAGGCCTAGATTTTCAAAAGGGACTAGAGATTTTGGGTGCCCAACTTGAGATAACTCAACAGGGGACCTGATTGGGGGGGCGGGGGGGGGCTCTGCATTTTCTGAAAATCAGGTGCCTCATGGTTGGGTGCCCTCCAAAAAAAGCCTCCCCTCCCCCACAATCCTAGCCCCCTTTTCAAACCTCGGCCATAGACTCTAGTCCCCGCCCAGGGGAGTGGAGACAGAGGAAGGGGATTACTCCAGGAGCTGCCCCATTGTACTGAGCTCAATAGGGGAGGCTCGAAGGTCAGATCCCAGCCATGGCGTAGATTTAGACATGCTGGAGAACTCAGGCAAAGGAGCAGAGCGGGGGACCTGTGTCTGTTTTAGGGGGCTGGAGCACTGTCTGCCCCAAGGCAAGGGGAGGTCCAGCAGCTTGCCGCTGCTTTGACCAGCTCCCTGCACCTTGCGGCTTTCGGCCTTGGCCCTCCCCTCTCCCCAGCCCCGTGTCCCCCAGCAGGCCAGACACAGCCCCTGTCTGCTTTGCTCTGGCGCCTGCAAGGCCAGGAGGGGGCGAACCCGCCTGCGAGCTCCGAGCAGCCTGCGCGACTCTGCATCGCTGGGAGTGGCACGGCAGTGTGAACAGCTGTTCCTCCAGTTCTAGCCCTGCTAATATGGCAGCAATATTGCCAGCCCGGAGAGCACAGGAGGCGCCTTTGTGAACACGAGAGAGACAGAGAACAGTAGGATCCAGACCAGATTCCTGCTCCACAACCTGTATAGCAGGCTGAGATTTTTCTAAGACCCCCCTCCCACCCCTCTCCATTGTCAAACCTCCTCCCACCCCCTATCCTCTGCTGTTTTTTTCCAGGCGATCTTTGCAATGAGACAGGGAAGAACTAAATCAGTCAGGGGAAATGCGACCCTCCCAGATCTCCAGCAGAACAAGGATGTGGCTCCCATCCAGCCAAGACCGAATAAGCCAGGACTGGCTGACGAACGTACCTGCGTCCCCTTCTCGCTAATGAGAAGAGCTTGGGCACAGGGCCCTCGCTGTGTGAGAGGGGGAAGAAAAGAGAGTGAGGTGGGCTTCAAAGAGGGGGTCTGAAGAGCTGGCTGAGGGGTGGCCCCTAGCATCTGGCCACAGGAGAAGAGCCGACACCTGACATGGGAGTGGCCCGTTCCAAAGACGGAATGGGCCGTTCTTCCCAGGGATCTGTCAGAGATGAGGCTTGGCGGGATGGTCTGTGGTGCCCAGCACAGGGAGTGAACCAAAAGGAGGGAAGAGAAGCTCCCCATTTCAGGGCCAACCCTTGAGGTAGCTCCCACCACCCTCCCCACTGTCAGGCAGGGGACACAAATGCACAGGCCACATCAAAGCCAGATGCTGAGCCTGGCATGGACTGCGGTCAAGCAGCATTGATACTAGTGTGAGCGAGGTAGGGGGCAGGTTAGCGGAGAGGGACTCACCCCGGGGGGAAGGCAGAGCTGAGCTGCCGAGGGAGATGTAACCGTTCATCACCACACATGCCAGGATCTCAGTGCTGCAGCCCTGGCTGAGCTTGGATTCAGTGGGACACTGGGCAGATGGTTCCTTGATTTCAGAACTGATTTCCTAGGCCACGGGGGAATTCATTTCTTGGAGGCCTTGTGAGCAATTTCCCTGATTTCAGGGGATTGCTATCCATGAATACAGGACACTGGCAGGCTGGTTTAATTGATTTCTGACTTGATTTCATGGGGCACAAGTTGGTGACTTCAGAGCTGATTTTGGTGGGATACCAGAGGGACAGATTTCAGTGTTTTCACAGAGCATAATGGTATTGATTTCATCGCTCGTGGGACTGATTTCCTGGGGCACCGGAGAGTGATTTCAGTGCGAAAAGGCCTCCCACAGGCTGCAGATTTCCTGCTCTTCTGTCAATGTTGAAAACTTTAGCAGGCAAAGCAGTGGTGATAAAAGGCCAGTGCCTGAGCCCTGTTAGACCCACTGCAGGGGGGCTGGACCTGGGAAGGGTCAGGGCCGGGCTGCAGGGGGAGAGGATGGCTCTTGGGCAAGAACTAAAGGCAGTGAATGACTCCTGGATGTCAAACCCAGCAGGGACCATCGTGATCACCTCATCTGACCTACTGCAAATCGCAGGCCACAGCCCCTCGCCTACCCCCTCATGTCTCACCTGCATGGAAAGCAGTAGTGCAGGTAGAGAAGGTGGGTATTTAACACAATGCAGTTAAACCAGGGCAAACGGCTTTGCGAATGCTCTTCATTCTCACAGCTCCGTGGAGTTTAAAGGCAGGCGGGCCCTTGAGACCAGCAGGCCTGACCTCCTGTATATCACAGCCATTACCCCCCCGCCCCCCCGTTTCTTCTGTCTTGAGCCCAATGACTTGTTTGGCTCAAGCGTATTGAGGTCTGGGGGGTAGATGAAGTCAATTGCAGCGTCTGTACTGGTGTAACTCAGATGACCAGGGGAGCGATTCTTTTAGCACTTGTTAAACCCGAGCAATGCCTAGTGGTGGTGGGGGGCATTATCCTGGCATCAAGGTGTCTTAGAGTTGTGTCGCTGCTTCATGATCCCATTGAAAGGAGACAAGCACCTTCCCTCTCCCCAGCACTTTGTGCCCGGCTGAGTCATGAGGAGATGACAGACCCACAGCGGCAGGTGCTGAGAACCTCCAGCAAAGGCCTTGTGTCCCTCTGACTTCCCTTGGTCCTGAGGGCTGGAGAAGGAGGGCCAGCAATAGGGGGGGAGGGCTGATCTCTGACCAAGCTCTGCAACCAGCAGGAGCGGTTCCAGAGACAGACAAGAAATGGGCAGGGATCAGAGGAGATGGATTCTTCCAGCACGAAGCCAGGTCAAAGCAGGTCCAGAGCAGGTCAAAGAATCTCTCCGGGCCATCCAGCTGCTGCATCTTCCTACCTGCCACAGAGAGTGTGGCCACAGCCCACACCCGAAAAGCAAGAAGCACCAGGACCATCAGACAGCAGGCGCTGGTGAGTTCGCTCCATCCCAACACCAGCCCCCTGGCACTGGCATTAGTCCAGGAGCACGTGTGCAGGGAAGGCGAGTGGCCTGGGATGAGGCAGCCTGGGGGAAACCTGAGAGTCTCTGAGTGCAGAGGGGAGGGAACATTGAAGGAAGCTGAGGAGGGCGGGGGATGTTTTCCAATCCCTGCCCGGACAGTTAGGGCTTTGTCCAGGAGCAAGACTGGTCCAGTGTTAGCCCAGGGCTCTGGGAGACCCCCGGGGGATTCCATAGTTCCCTGGATTTCAAAAATCCTTCACGAAACAGAACGTGAATCCTCCACCCAGCTCTGCTCCCAGCCTATTAGATTATTCTCTATACTGCCTGAGTATCTAGGGACCCGAGTCAAGGACCGACTGTGCCAGGCGCTGTCCAGGCAGAACAGAGATGGTCCCTGCCCCAAGGAACGTGCAATCTAAGTACAAGGCATGAGCCACCAGCTGGGTGCAGCCAGACGAAGGCGGCATGAGTCAGCAGGATGGGATGTAGTCTCAGCAGACCAGCGACCTAGCTACTGCCAAGTTCTTTGCAGGCACCAGGGCACAGGGATACGAAGGAGGGGTTTGTGTGTGGAGAGGTCAGCCCGGGACAAAGCCCGCAATGGGCTTTTCTCTCCCAAATTCCTTGACTCGGAGAGATCACAGGGACTGCATGAGGGTCCCCTGCCACACAGTGAAATGGAGCCAGGCATTCAAATCTGGGCCTGTGAATTCTCTACCTCACCCTGCCAGCCTGTTTCCGGGTGCCGGTGATTCCCGCAGACCAGCCCTCTTGCACATGCCTAACTGAATTTCACTTGACTATAAATCTTTCTGTTAAATGTAATTGAAAAACACACCTTTGGAATCATCAAATTAACCCACGATCCTCTTTATTAGCGTAATTAAGCCTTTCTAAAGTTAGAGCTGGGAGCATAGGCTGGAATGCTGCATAATCCCGGCAAAGCAAACAAACTCGGAGCAAAACTAATTACATTTGGAACAGCTGTGATAATAATCCTAATTCAACCCATTTGGTGCCTAAATTCCAGTGATTCAGGCCGCGAAGGGAGGGGCGGGGGAGACACGCAGGATGCACGGTACGTGTCAACCTCTCCGGGGTCGAGAGTCAGGTAGCTCTGCATCGCTGTGTCCTAGAGTTCTTCCAAAGGGATGTGGGGTCACTCACTGCACACTGTGGGGCAAAGGGGTTAGAAAGACAGTGAATCCAGCCAGCTAATGCCCCCTGCAGCTCGTTTAGCTGTCTCTACAGCTGCTCTTTTACCAGTCCCTGGTTGGGGGAACAAGGGGGGCACAGCTGAGAGAAAGCAGGCATGGTCAGAGTGCAACTGCGCCCTGGCATTCCTCAGCAGGGGTATCGTCCCTGCCAACAGAGTTTAGGGAAGTCCCGAGGCTGCTCTAAACTACACTGGGACAAGGCTGGCATAGAACTGGGCCCAGAGTCAGAAAGGTGCAAATGGCTCCTTTGCAACCCCACCAGTGCACATGCATCAGCAGAGTCCAGAGTACAACACGTGATGCTGACAAGTTGGTCCAATACCAGAGATTCCCTCACCCACCTTGTCTCTCTAATATCCCGGGCCCGGCCTGGCTGCAAGAGCCCTGCCTTCAGCGGGTCCCCCGGCAGCCTAAGCAAGGGGAAACAATGCGCTTGGGGACAAGAGCCATCGAGACGGAAAGAGCCGAAGAGCTGAACTTTGGGACCATGGCCTAAAGGTCGAGCTCGGGCCATCATGGCGAGGGCAGGCCCATCTACTCCATTCAACGGACAACAGCAGCAGTGTCTCAGGGCGGCACTGGGCTCCACCTGCTCTCCCCACTTCACCGACGGCAGCACGCCCCAGCGGGACGGGAGGAGACGCAAACTTCTGGGCGAGGCGCAGAGGAGACCAAGGCCTGGGCGTTACTTCAGCGCTCAGGGGGTTGTGTGCAAAGGGCTCCTGGGGTATTACCGCCCCCTCTCACCCGTGCCGAGCAGCCGCCTGTGAGGACGCTGGCTGGGTCTGGACCCTTCTGAACCCCACAGGGCCCTGCTCAGAGGTCAGTGTGATCCAAAGGGTGGGTCTTGTTGTTATGGGAGTGAGCTCAGAGTCCCACAAAATCCCATCAGATTCCTCTCTCTCCGAGGGGCGGAGAGCAGCTCCAATGCCAGGAGCACCTATCTGCATAGTTATATATATGCAAATAAGGCACCTGCCAGTCCAGTATTCCTGAGCGGCTTGCCAGGGAATGGATTGCTGAGTGGGGCTGGGAAGCCACCCAGACGGCAACCGGGACTCCCCAGGGCATAAAGGGTGGCTCAAAGGGAGAACGGCCTCAGCCCTGGACTGGCTCAGCTGTGTGAACTTGGACAAGTCCTGCCCACTCATCTGTGCCTCAGTTTCCTTACCTGTTAAATGGGGGCTCTCCCAGAGCCTGTGCAGTGAATCCCCACATCTTATGCTTCAGTTCGGCAGAATTCCAGTTTTAGAACTTGGGTGGAGAACATCAATGGTTATTTTCAGCATTGCTTAGGATTTTTACCCAGTTAAATGTTTTGCGGTTGCACAAAACAACGAGTTTAAGCATTTTTCCCCCATTTTTGTCTATTGAAATGTTCACAGTTGTGTGAAATCATGGGGGGCAGGGTCAGACAATTATATAATGAGAGTCGACGGGGAGCTTCAAAAAGTTAAAGCTTGACAAACCTCTCAAGCACAACCTGTCAACATCACAGGTCGAAACACACAAAGTACATAGCCTGAAATCAACAACTCAGACCTGTTTTCACTACCCTTTCCCCGTCCATTTTTCAAATGCCTAATTCAGAAGCAGCATTTCTCTTGCTTTGCTAACTGTGAATGTTGATCACCATTAATGGAATTTTTTTTGTTGGTTCACATGTGTATGGTGAAATCAACACACAAATCTAGTCCTTTCCCACCTGCTGATCATTGTCTGAAGAGCACTGCTGAGACCAGGGGGCATCCACTGCACTGCACAGACCCACAGAAAGAGACCGTCGCTGCTCTGAAAAGCTTCCAATTGAAATAGACACCACTGATGGGGGAAAACTGAGGCACGGAGAGAAGAAACGTGCTCAAGGTCACCAGCCAATCAGTGTCAGAACCAAGAATAGAACCTGATTGCTCAACCAGGCGGCGTTCCAGGATTCCAAGGAAGGTGTTAATGGTGCTGGACATGTCACCTTGGCAGGCAACCCTGTGCCATGGCCTGGGACAGCTCCCGGGGAAGGGGTGGCACCGACCCCACCCCCTCCAAGAATACACCTGGGAGTAGGGGGGTAGAGGAGAGACAACGGTACCGGCTTTGCAGTGACATCGGGTCATTTGGCTCCAGGTGCAGACAGCTGGCTAGGTAGCCTAATGCCAGACCGGAGAGGTGGGGGGGGGGGGCTCAATTGCTCTTGGTGCCCCGGGGGAGGGCAAGCCACTGATTTAATCTGGAGCATTCTGCCGCTCTGACCAGCTGTGAGGAGTGATGCCCAGTGGCATAGCCACAGGCTGTAAGCACCTGGGAGATCGGCCTTGAACATTCTGGGGGGCTCTGCCAGCACCCCCCCCCCCAGCTATTCCAGCCACAGGCTCCCTACACCCAGCTCTGCCGCTGCCTCTCCCCCTGCAATTCCAATCCTCCACTCGCCCCTCAATCCTGCCCCACAGCCCCCCCTTTGCTCAATCCTGCCCGTGCACCCTCGCCCAGACCTTCCGTTTCCCCTGTTATCCCAATCCTGGCTGCACCCCCCCAGCCGCACACCCCCTGGCACTCCCCCACACTCCCAGCCACACATACTGCTTTGCTCAGGCCTGTCCTGCAGCCCCTTGATATTCCAGTTTTAGTCCTAAGCCTGCATGGCATCTGCTGACTATGGCCCATCGTGCAGTGACATGGCTGAGTTGAGACCACCAAACTCATCCCACTTGTGACTTCAAATCCCGCCTTAGGACCGAGGCCTCCGGGGAGACAAATCTAGCCCAGGGGCCCGTTGTCCCCTCCGCTCTTCTCCCTGGGCTTCAGCCTCAGGCAGCAATAGCCCTGGCTGCTGTGGCTCAGGCAAAGCAGCGAGGCACTCACAGGCCGAGGGAAATTGTCAGATGGGCCCGGGAGGTGCAAAGCTGGTGGTGCCGCTTGAGGTCTGAATTCTCATCTTGGGGAGCTCCGCTGATGGAATGGCTCAGAATTCCCCACTGTCCTTTGGGTTCATTTGCAGGGCCATGTCGTTATATCCAGGCCAGTTTAAACAACACGCCCCCCCAGCCCCCTCCCCCCCACACACACCAGCCTCTCTTAGCACAGCCACTGTCACAGCTAAATAACCTTGCATGTAGGACTGGGTTTTATTGTTCTGTAGAATAGAGTGTGTGCGTTTGTGTGGGCACGTGCCAGCTACGGGGCAATTCAATTGCAAAAGCGGCTGCAAAGATTGTTAAAAAAAGGGTGGGGGGCGATGGGAGGCGGTGGGAAATAAAAAGGTTATTTGCATCTTTGGAAAATACCTCGGGGAGCGTTTGCTAGCAACGTAGAGTGGAGCTTTTTATTAAAGTTGCCAAAAATGTGTGTTAGCTAATGGCTTCTTAATTCTGTCTAAAATGAGAGAAGGAAAATTATGCTATTCATCTTGTATTGGTTCGAAATCACATCTGACAACTAATCGATCATACTGTGGAACATTAACTCTTTGGATCGGGGCCCAACTTGTTCTCTCTCTCTCAATCTCGCTCGCTCGCTTTTGGCGTTAATTTAACTACTTTACTGCTGGTATTTGGCAATAGTTGCCAGGGCTTTTGTGGTGGGGGGAGGAGGGGGGCTGGGTTGAATTATTTGCCTTTCTCTGATTTATAGCTGGCTTGTTTCTTTTCATTGTGATTGTTTTTCCCCCTGCACTCCTGTCATCTAAAACCAGGGCTATGCCGCCCCTCACTTGGCTTGCCAACGATTTGATGGGTGACCTTCATCTGACCTTGCTTCCTCCCACCCCTGTTAGAAAAGGCGGGTAGGGTTTGCTCCTCTGCTGCCCTGTTCCTTCGGCCCAGTGTCTGTGACCCTGCAGTTGGGCCTTCACTCACCATTATCCTGCATCTTATGGTGTCATTTACAGCAGTGCAAAGGTGGAATCCGAATGAAAACATTTCACGGCTCCCTGGGGGTGACCAGAGATGTCCCAATATTAGGGATTGAGATGCACCAGGAAAGAAAGCAGCTGCTTGGGGTGGTTGAGTCGGTGCCTTGTTAATTCAAATATTTGTCTCTGCAATTTCTTAGAAGGTGGGGGGAATAAATTGGGGACATTTTTCTCCCCAATCTGAAATTTCAGCCAAAATATCAATAAATCCCAATTTTGAAAATTAACTAGGAAAGAAGTCCCAAATTGATCAGTTTTCCCTGCTAGTGTGTGCATCTATGTGTGCAAAAACGCTGGAAAGTGTGGCAAAAGCTTTCATCCAAAATTTGGAAAAATACCCTGCGTGTGCATTGCAGCTCTCCCAGTGAATGAACACCACTCTTGTTAACACCTCTCTGCAAGGAAGCTGAGGAGTTTGGCCAGGAAACTTTTGAAAAAGCATGTTTCTATTAAAGAAGAGTTTGGAGGGAAATTTTGGGGAGCAGGATGGGGGGGGAGGGCTGGGGCAGGCACAGGGCTGCAGGGCAGAACTCAAAGAGAGAGAGAGAGAGAGAGAGAGGGATCAAAATCCTTAGCAGATGTAAATCAAGGCGTCTCCCCCACAGCAGAGACCTACAATGATTTACACCGGCTGAGATCTGGCCTCAGTGCGACAAGGACGATTGCATTCAAGCAGCATAATTTTCTCCCTCCGTTTTGACTGGCAGATGGGACCCAAGAGGTGACAAGAGGCAGGGTCCTGTCAGGTCCTGCACAGATCGAAAGGGTCTGTGTGTATCCAGAGCTGCAGCTGGGTAATGCAGCCTGGTACAGGAGCCCCCCCTCACCCCCAAGCCTGCCGAGGGGGCAGAGGCAGGTAGAACAAGCACCCGAGATCCTTCACTTTCTCCCCCCAGCCCCTACATCCTTGCAAAACTGTTTGTCGCAAAAATCAGCGGCCGTATGTTGCCTTCCGAGCTGACCTCCTGGAAGCCCGGAGGCAAAAGTTAATGCAAGCGCAGTTTGAAAAGTAACTGACTGGAGAGGGCAGATGAAACCATATGTCAGATCAAAACAAAATATCTAGAGCACACGTTTGGGTAGCTCACAGGGAATGAACCATGGTACGTCTCGGGGGCCCCCTTACCGGAGTGGCTGAACGCCCCGCTCTGTAGCAGATCCTTCCACCCCCTCGGATGTCAGGGGGAGCTGGGGCCCTGAACATGGGGCTTTGGCAGAGCTGGGTACGGGCCCAGGACTGCAGCAGCAGTGGGGCTGAGGGCCTGGCGAGAGAAATGTGGGGCCCTGATGCATCACATTCGCTGGGGTCTCATCCTCTCCCATTTCACCCCACTTACACAGATGTTGGGTGGGCCCCCACACTCAGGATCCCATACAATTGCCCCCTTTTCTCACCCCCTTGGCAGCTCTGGCTGTGGGTGATGCTGGAGGGGCATCAGCAGAGCAGACGGGAGGGGGCCCAAGCTGCCCAGCAGGGTTGATTGGCAGAGTGCCCCGCAGAAACTCAGCACCTGGCTGCAGCTCGAATCTCTCTGCCGTTATTAATCTCTGGCTTTCACGGCAGCCAAGTTGACAGAAGAACTTATAGCTAAAGAACCCAGCAAGGTTAGCCCTGGCTACCTCCCCCAGGACACAGAAAGCCCGAGCCCGAGCTCCTAATCTCAGCTGGTTGGCTATTGAGAGCCCCCTACTCCTCCTACAAAGCAGGTACAAAGTCTCCCCCCACACTTCACCCCGACTCAGGTGTCTGTGTGTGGGGGGGAATTTTCCAGTCACTGCTCGAGTAGGTGGCATCAAGGACATTTCTGTGATATGACTTCACAGCTCGCGTGACCCTCCCAGCACCTAGCAGATGAAAAACAAAGTCCCTCCCGGCTTCCCCCGCCCCCCGGTGTTTCTGATCTCCCCCCGTCCTGGTTCAGGATGCAAAGATCGGACCTGCAGTGTCCCCCTGCCACCTTCCACCTCCAAAGGGGGCCTCTATTGTTCAGCCAGCCCAGGGGGGAGTGCTTGCCCGCAGTGGGGCCCACTCACCGCTAGATGGCTTCGCAGAAACAAAAACACTCAGGGACCTGGCATCTGGCTGCGGATAGAGTCTAGGGAGGCCAGTTGGCTCCTTGGCACTGGTTTCTGGCTAGCTGCTGATGGTTTGCAAAATCCTTCCTGATCTAGGCCTGGCCTCCCATCCTGGGTCCCGCCCTGCCCTGGCTTCCATCCTCTGGCTTGTCCTTGGGATGGACGTAAGGAGCGATTAGTTACCGAGGCTGCTGGACCCAGGCAGACCCCATCATCCACCCTGCTCCTGGCCTGGAGCGGAGCGGGTTGGACCGGCTCTCCCTGCGCCTGCGTGGCAGGGACACCAAACTGCTTTAGCGGAGAAGGCTGGGGTCCCCCTTTCGGGTTGGGGCGGGGCGGGAATTCAGGACTCCCTGTGCCCACCGAGGCTTGTGCAGAGATCGGGGCGGAGTCCAGCCTGGACACAGCCCGTTATTGTTCCTCGATGGGAAACTCTGCCCTGACTGACAGCTGCCCTTCTGACCTTTTCCTTCCCCATCCCTCTCTCATCTGGGTCACCTCCATTCCCCTCGCTGCATTTTGTTCCTGGCAGCATGTGTCTCTACCACACGCCCGTCTGCGCCAGCTGCTAAAATGAGCAGCAATCGATGGGAGCATTTACTCACTGCAGGTGTGCACTGTTCTGCTGCCTGGGCATGGCAGAGCGGCCTCTTCTCCTCTGCCAACAGCTGCTCCAGCCCTGCCGCTGGGTGCCACTCCTGTGACCCAGCCTTCCAGCTAGGGGGAAACCGAGTCCACACGCCAATCGTGTCAGACCTTCGGCCCAACCTCAGGCTTTGTGGGCCCTCCACTGGGATCTTCAGGCCACCGCCCTGCATGGGCTGGTGGGGGGACCTAGGCCACCCCCAGCTCTGGGTTCATTCCAGACCAGGGTCCCTGGACAAAGCAGACTTGGCCTGTTTGATCAGACCCTCTGCTATATCCCCTGCGCTGCTTCCTGCCACGGTGCCCAGCTTGGCCTTTCCCAGTCTCTTCCCAGGCTAACTCTTCTGGGGAGTGCCCAACAGAGGAACCAAATGATTTAAAGTGAACTAAAGGTCCCACCCCAGGCCTACCTGCTCCCAGGAGGGTCAGCTATTGAAGAGTCTCTAATTTGCCTTTCTTCCAGGACCAGCTAAAAAGATCCACTCCTTCATCCAATCAGCTACTGCTGACCTGGCCTCTTCCTCTTTAGCTCTTCCCTCCAGGCTTGACACCTAGCCCAGGTGTAACAGGGTGGGGCTGATTGGGGCTTTCATTAACCCCTTTCTGGTCATGGTGGGGTGGGGCCTGTATATCCCATCACACAATATCACAGTCCATGTCAAAGTTCAAGCACCATTTCAACTGCAACGCTAGCAAGATAAATAGAGGGTCAAGGGGGGTCACACCTGCCTGAGTCATTGGTCCAGGCTGTCTGCAGACTCAGGAAGGCAATGCTGCAGGGGGTTTGCCCTTGGAAGGTTTCCTTCACAAGCCCAAGGGCTAGAAACATGCAGGAAGGAGATTTTTCACAACTAGTTGCATGGGCCACAGAAATCCAGCCAGCAGCCCAAATCCAACCCACAGGAGCTACATACGGGCCTCTCCCTTTGATCAGAATCAGGCCCATTTAGTTATAGGACCAGTAACGTACTTATATCCCCTCTGCCCTCCGCACTGTATTGAGCCTTGCAGCACCCCAGGAGGCAGGACAGGGTCAGGATATTAACGCCATTGGACAGAGCAGGCCCAGAGACTGGGGTCACACAAGAAGCCTCTAGCAGGGCATTGAATCAGACTCCAGGTTCCTTGGGACTAGGTTAGTGCTCTAATCGCTAGCCCATCCTTCCTCTGCAGCCCCCACCCCCTTGGAGGGGCTCAGCCCCCCAACCTTTTGGTTAACAACCAAACTCCGGCACTGAATTCAGCGCGGGAACTGCTGACTCTCCGCCAATGCCTGCCAGGCCTCTGGTCCTTCTGGCCTCCCGTTTTTCCCAGCTCAGCTTCCTTCTCTGGTACAGTCTGGTTGGGGTCCCCAGCCGCAGGGCCCAGTTTGGCTTAGTCTCTGCTCAGCCTCTTGGCTCACACGCCGGAGATGGGCTCTTTGTACATGAAATGAGAGTTAAGTAGCATGTGGCCAAAATGCCCCTGTTTCTTTCTCGGCGATTACCGAAGTGTCAGCCAGCTCACGGTGCTCAGGAGAAAGAATTGAGGTTGTACAAACCTCTCTGGCTTGGGCTGATGGGGATCCGCTGCGAACCGACAGCAGTGCAGTCATAACACTGATAGACCCGGTGGTCGGTGAGCAGGATCGAACCTGGGACCCCTGGAGCTTTAGTGCACGAGCCTCTATTACATGAGCTAAAAGCCAATGGCCTCTTAGCTAAGGCTGTAAAGCAGCCTCATTAACGCCCTCTCCATGGTCTTGGTGCTCCTAGCTGGGACAGAACCCCACACCCAGGAGGTGTGTGGGTTACACAATCACACCCCTTTCAGCAGAGGGGAGCAGTCAGACCCGTGCGCAGCCTTTCCCGCTCTGCACCTCCGCTTCTTCCCTGACTCATTTTCCCTTGTCCTCCCCAACCATAGGCCTCCACTCCCCGAGCCAGCAAGAGAACCCAGGAGTCCTCACTCCTCGTCCTCCCGCGCCAACTGCTTGACCACATTCTCATCCCAGAGCCAGAAATACTGACAGCTAGTCCTCACCTGTGCTAACCTCTGGACCCTAGCCCTGCTCCCAGAGCCAGGAGTAGACCCCCGGAGTCCCGACGCCTTGGCCTCCCTGCTCTAACCACTACTCAGAAGTCACTGGCTGACTCCAAAAGCCACTGCCCAGTTATACAGCTCCCCGCGCAGCTGTAACCAGCACCCGAAAGCCTGCAGAGCCCTGGCTGTTCGCACACATCTTTATAGACTCAGAGAGAAGCTTTAATTACTCCGCTTGGCAAGCAGCTAAACCTTGCGCTGGAGAGTCACAGCTCCCTGAGCCGTGCAGGGACTGGAGCCCCAGCCGCCTGCTACAGCTGCAGAGCTGGGCTGCGACATAATGTTGAAGTGTTTTCAAACGTCTGTGTCAGGAGGAAATTGACCTGCCCTCCCCTGCCAGCGCACCGGGGCTGCTGCTGTCACAGGTGGGCTGGAGGGGTGAGCCAGGCTGGGACTGACTCGTGCCCGGCCCAGGTGAAAGGCGCCGGTTGCACTGGTCTGGGCGACACGGGACTTGACCAAGCCTTGCTGAAGCCACTGAAGTGCTGCTGGCTTACCTAGCTGGGGATCTGACTAAGTCGGTTTCATTCTTGTCGGGCTCAGATGGGATGGAGGTGATGCCTTGGGGTTCCTGCTGGCTCCTCCGCATGGGGCGATTTCACTGGCACAGAGGAATGTTACACCCGTGTACTAGCCCCATGGAGTTGCCCAGACCTTTGGAGCTCATGTGGTCCAACAGTTCAGGCACTAACCACAGGTTTGTGGTTGAATTCCTGGCTCTGCCACAGATGCTTTGTGGGATCTTGGGCAAGTCACTTCGGCCAATTGTTTTCATCCCCATGCACATCATCCATCCATCGCCATACACACCCTTCTATCCATCCATCCATCGCCATACACACCTTCTATCCATCCATCCATCCACCCCCATGCACATCATCCATCCATCGCCATACACACCCTTCTATCCATCCATCCATCGCCATACACACCCTTCTATCCATCCATCCATCCATCCCCATGCACATCATCCATCCATCGCCATACACACTCCTCTCTCCATCCATCCAATGCCATACACACCTTCTATCCATCCATCCATCCACCCCCATGCACATCATCCATCCATCGCCATACACACTCCTCTCTCCATCCATCCAATGCCATACACACCTTCTATCCATCCATCCATCCACCCCCATGCACATCATCCATCCATCGCCATACACACTCCTCTCTCCATCCATCCAATGCCATACACACCTTCTATCCATCCATCCATCCACCCCCATGCACATCATCCATCCATCGCCATACACACTCCTCTCTCCATCCATCCAATGCCATACACACCTTCTATCCATCCATCCATCCACCCCCATGCACATCATCCATCCATCGCCATACACACTCCTCTCTCCATCCATCCAATGCCATACACACCTTCTATCCATCCATCCATCCACCCCCATGCACATCATCCATCCATCGCCATACACACTCCTCTCTCCATCCATCCATCCCCATGCACATCATCCATCCAATGCCATACACACCCCTCTATCCATCCATCCATCCGCATGCACATCATCCATCTATCCGCATACACACTTCTTTATCTATCTGTCCATTCTCATACATATCTAGCTATCCAGTCCTCCATCCATCTCACCTGTCTTTCTCTCTCTAACTATCCATCGCCAAACACACTCCTCTATCTATCCATCCATCCATCCATCCATCACCACACACACTCCTTTATCCATCTATCCCCAGGTACATCATCCATCCATCACCATACACACTCCTCTATCCATCCATCCACCCATTCCCATACACACTCCTGTCCATCCATCCACCCATCCCCATACAAATCATCCATCCATCCATCCCCATACACACTCCTCTGTCCATCAATCCACCCATCTCCATACACACTCCTGTCCATCCATCGCCACACACTCCTTTATCCATCCATCCATCCCATACACACTCCTCTGTCCACCCATTCCCATACACACTCCTGTCCATCCATCGCCACACATTCCTTAATCCATCCATCCATCCCCATACGCACTTCTCTGTCAACCCATTCCCATACACACTCCTGTCCATCCATCCATCCCCATACAAATCATCCATCCATCCATTGCCATACACACTCCTCTGTCCATCAATCCACCCATCCCCATACACACTCCTGTCCATCTATCCATCCATCCACCTCCATGCACATCATCCATCCATTGCCATACACACTCCTCTATCCATCCATCCACCTCCATACACACTCCTGTCCATCCATCGCCACACACTCCTTTATCCATCCCCATATGCACTCCTCTATCCACCCATCCCCATACACATTCCTCTATCCATCCATCCACCCATTCCCATACACACTCCTATCCATCCATCCATCCATCCCCATACACACTCCTCTGGCCATCAATCCACCCATCTCCATACACACTCCTGTCCATCCATTGCCACACACTCCTTTATCCATCCATGCATCCCCATACACACTCCTCTGTCCATCCATCCCTATACACACGCCTGTCCATCTATCCATCCATCCACTCCCATGCACATCATCCATCCTTTGCCATACACACTCTATCTATCCATCCATCCACTCCCATGCACATCATCCAGTCTAATCTATCTGTTGCTACTCTCACTATGGTATTCGGGTGCCACAGGCACTGCTAAAAATCAATCTGGAGAAGGACATAAGCTCTCCACTGCCTCCCCGTTGCAGATGCTGTCCAGAATGGGCCCACCGGACTGTCAGGTCCCAAGCCATTTGCAGCTGTTACAGGCCTGTGCAAAGAGCGGGGCTCTAGCTTTGTGACCATAACCAGCAAAGCCCCAGAGCCATCCTGGCCTGCTGCATTAGGAAGCCTCACCGGGGACTGGCCAAAACTAGGAGAGGCTCATGAGCCGAGCATCGGTGACATCCCACCACAAGGGCCTTTCTCCAATGTCACTGCCTCCTGCTCTCCACTCACCATGCCCACTTCACGGAGCAAATAAAACACCTCCTTCTCCCTCACTCCTTTGGGGCGCAGCTCACTAGGCTCCACCTGAAACTGGATCCCCCGTTCCCCCCACTCCTAGACCTCCAGGCTGAGAGGGCAACCCAGCAACACCAAGCCACACTCTGGAGCTGAGCGCCAGAGCAGGGCTGTGCCACTTTCCCAGATGCAGCCCACTCCCTGTTTTCCTCTGGAGCCGGGCCCCCATTGTGTGCTAGCAGCTAAAGGAATCAATCACCGTAATGAAGCTGCAGCCTGCCATGCATGCCGGCTCACCACAGGGGCACTGAAGAGAGGGAAAAGGTGCCAAGTCCTCCAGACGGTTCAGAGATTCAGGGCCCGGTGCTTGCGTGAACTGGGCCGTGCAGGATCAGGAGGGATCTGAGGGGCTGGGTTTATCCCAAAGCAACTGCACCTTGGCAATGGTCACATTCACGTAGCATCAGAATCGGGGGGCCCAGGTACAGTCTCTCTCCTCCCTCGTCCCCCCACATATCTTTTCATAAAGCTCCAAGATGGCAGACAGGGCCGGCGTTTGGCCTCCACACAGGAATGGGCCCGTGCGGTGTCAGAGACCTTCCTGTTCCCTGCTGATGAGGTGCCAGGCTGGGTGCTGACAGGGGCCTCAGTGGATCTGCTGCTGGCAGCGCTCCCACCCTTCCCCCAGAATTCACCCCGAATGTTACAGCCCAGCTGGTCAGTACGGATGGCTTCCACGGCCATTGCACCGCCAGGCGTTTACATGCTGTGCAGGGTGGAGACTGGGCTGGGTCAGGAAGGGACTCATCCTGTCACAGTTCAGCAACCTCACCCAGCATTCAACACCACCGCCACTGCCCTGCCCCAGAACAACCAACAGTATCTCCACCAGCACAGCATCATGCCAACACCTTCACTGTCACCACCACGCAACACCTCTAACATCACCATCACCCGGCACCTCCATCCATCACCATCACATTGATACCACCACCTCCATTATCACAACACCTTCACCTTCACCATCACCCAACACCTCCACTGTCACCCAGCACCTCCATCCATCACCATCACATTGATACCAGCACCTCCATTATCACAACACCTCCACCTTCACCCTCACGCAACACCTCCACTGTCACCCAGCACCTCCATCCATCACCATCACATTGATACCAGCACCTCCATTATCACAACACCTCCACCTTCACCCTCACGCAACACCTCCACTGTCACCCAGCACCTCCATCCATCACCATAACATCTCCACTATTACTGTCCCAGAACACCACCACCACCACATCTCCGCTATCAGCAACTTATGGACACTTTTAACATCACCCCAACACCTCCACCATCATCTCAACATCTCCACCATCACCATCATCCCAGCACTTCCACTATCACCCCAACATCACCACCACCACCAGCACCTCCACCATCACACCGTCACTGACACCTCCACCATCATGCCGTCACCCATCAACACCTCCTCTTTCACTTTGCCACCATCAGCTCCCCCTGTGCTGTCACCCTTGGCTTCACCCCCATCAACATCCGCATTCCCTTCCAGTGTCACACAAGGTAGTGGCACTGGTTTGGAAATGAGGTAGGGCTCCTCTCTCCATGGTGCCCTGTGTGCCGGCTCTGTGACAGGGCGAGCCACGGATCTTCTGGAACCAGCTTCCCCGTTGCCTTGGCTCAGACCCTGTTTCTTGGAGTTATGTGCTGCCTGCTCCATCAGACCCGAACTGGCTCTCCCTGCATCAGCACCAAAGCAAGAGACCGGAGCTGTTCCATCGGGACTCCATATCCCAAACAGCAGCAGAAGAAAGATCGGCTGGCTGGAGCACACCACGGAGTCCAACCCACTTCCAGGACATTTTAGATGAAGTGATCTTCTCCCCGGAGATCCCTCCTCCCCATGGTGTCTGCCTCTTGATGGCCAAGCACGGCAGCCTCTGCTCAACTCCTCCCCACAAAACCCATCTGTGGATCATCCCACCTCCTACTGCCATTGAGAGGGACAATGTCCCACTGGTCTAGAACCACCAGCTTTCTTAGGGGAGCAAAAAAAGGGGCATAGTCCCTGGCTAAGCTAGCAGGAGCCGTCTTGAGCTGGTCCCACCTCCCTGGGCTGGGCTGGTAGGAGGGGGTCTGAGCCAACAGTCACTCTCCAGAGATCTTACAGATGTCTCATCACATGGACGGATGCCTTCATTTCGTTTGGCATGACTTGATCCAGAGGCCAGAGTGTAGGACTGAGAGCCAGTAGCTGTGGCGTTCTAGTCCCAACACCCACTATCTCTGAAGCTGGGAGCAAGGTACTTAACTCCCCTGCCTTAGTTTCCCCATCTGTGCAGTGCAGATGGGATATTTCCTCCCCCCAGGGAGCTATGGGGATTAGTTAATATCCGTGCAAGGGGGTTGTATTCCCAAGGGCGATGGAGTGCTCCCTGATGTGGGGTGTGCAGCCTCTGAACTAGCCAGAAAATACAAAGCCCATTTCGTGAAAAATTTCAAGGTTCCAACCATTTTTTCCCATCCCAACGTGGAATGAGACTGAGACTGTTCAATATTTTTCATGAAAAACTAAAAGGAAAGAGAGAAGCCCATGCCCAGAGGCTATTCCTGGGATACTGCAGTCCCAGGGTCAAGATCTCAGTCCAAATCATAGAATGGAGGGATTTGAACTCAGGACTCTAACAACCTTGGAAAGCATCCTAACCAATGGGCTATTAGCAAGGCTACTGTTGGCTGTGTGCTGGCTCTTGCTCACCCTAGTTCTGACCACAAACTCCACCCGGGCCCTCAGAACCCTCCCGACGACTCTTTCATTTAAATCGATATGTTTCCATGAAAAGTTTTCGTTTTGATGCAAAAATGCAGATCGAAAAGCTCCCGCCCAGCTCTCCCCTAACCTCGTGCACAAGGCGACGTCTTTAACCCATGCAGGTAATATTCTGAACTTCGGGTATATTACTTACTTACATTTAGATGTCCCACCCGACACCAGGCAGCCCGTTGCACTAGCTGCTGCATAAACACATACGGGCCCATTGCCCTGAAGAGCTTACAAATCTAAGCAGGGAATGCCGGCGGGTCTAGAACTCAAATCTTCCGAGTCTCCAGACAGGGCCGCCCGGGGGGGGGGCAAACCCCCACGAGAATATAGTATTTTATAGTATTGCAACTTTTTTTTATGGAGGGGGCCCCCGAAATTGCTTTGCCCCAGGCCTGCTGAATCCTCTGGGCGGCCCTGTTTCCAAGCCTGTGCTGCACTCACAAGCGTTCTCCATTGAATCACCCCCGGGCTGTGATTGGAACAAAGCCTCTTGCCCCGCGATGATGAAAGCAGCGTGTTGGCTGTTTCAATGTCGTGGGCTGGAGAAATGGCTCCCACAAAGCAGAGGGATCGTTTGTAAAAGGCCTGAGTGTAACTGAAAATCCCAGGCTTCCCTTGCCCAGGGCTCTGACCCTGCCAGCACTGTATGCAGGGGAGTTCCCTGGCTCCTGTGAGTCAAGCGTTGGGCTTCAGTGTTTGCAGGATCAGCCCCCTGTCGGGTTCTGGGTGTGATCTGTTCCCATGGAGGTCAGTGAGTTGATCAGGACTGGGCTCTACTGGGTATATCTACACAGCGATTACCCAGGTCAGCTGATTCAGGCTGTGGGGTTGTAAAATTGCTGGGTAGACATTCAGGCTCGGGCTGCAGCCAGGTTCTGGGACCCTGGGAGGAGGGACGGACCAGCCTACACCACCTGTAGCCCCACAGGCCATGCCCAAGTCAACTGACCTGCCAGCTGCTGCTGTGTTGTGGGTCTTTTATTCCAGTGCAGACTCCAGCTGCAAGCCCATCCCTCACGCATGTGTGCTGACAGCTCCACCCCTGCCCCTGGCTGTGCCCCCCTCCCTTGCAGGCCTGAGCCGGCGTGTTCACATAGTGGGAGTTTGGCCACCAATTGCAGTGCATGCAGGACTGGAGTTCTATAAACAGCTCCCAGCCTTTCCATTGCCCAGCCTCCCTCTGGTAAACAGTGATCCTCTAGCCACAAAATCCTGGGATGGGAAGGCCAGGCCAGGCCCATTACAGTCATCGAGCACGTCCTGCTGCATACCCAGACTAGAGCATCCCCCCCAAAAATAAGGAAGCTATTCAAGGAACAGCCAGATTTGAACTAGGGACTGTTTGATCGGCATTCAGACATTCTACCACGGAGAATAACCCACCGCTAAAGAAGCATCTGTAACCTTGCTACATATTACTTCTATGAGACTTGCTCCACTAGAAGCACTTAAAAACTCACTTGCAAAATCTTATGAAAAGGGTAAAAGTGTCTTCTTTCTCCTATTTCTTTGGAACCTATGAAATTATCATCTCAACCCTCATGCTCCAGGGCACAAACCAACTTCTAGACTAGTGGGTCAGGAAGAAACTTCTTTTATTGACTGGTTATTCAATAACTGTCGACTTCCAAGACCCAGCTCTCCAATCAGGGATGGTTGGCCAGAGAACAGCATGATCTAGGGTTGACTTTCCATTCCCCTTAACTCTGACCTCACTGACATTCACCAGCTTCAGGAGCCTCCCATGTACGTGTCTAGGGGTGGCGGAGGCACTCTCTGGCATCAGATCCCTTCCCTGGCATGGAGCATTCACCAATGCCAGGCAACTTCTGCCTGCCCCTCCCCCCATCATCCAAAAGAAAACAAGAAGCTCAGCAGCATATTCCTTCCACATCCATCCATTCCCATCAAATTGCCGAAGAGAGGAGGGTGCGTTTGTGGGGGGGGGGGGTGCAATATTGTTAGCTTTTGACTGGGTCCCTTCTGTGCATTCGCTCTCATTTAAAATTCCGATTTAAACCAAACAGCCTCTTTAAATTTCCGCATTAGCATGCCGTTTGTATGTTAGGCCAAGATGCTAGGGACGCGTTTGGCAGGAGCCATCCTCCGACAGCTTTTGCCAGCAATAAAACAACACATGAATAAAAGAAAGTCAGTCGCTTTGGCACATGATCGCAAGGTAGCTTTGTACTCGGGGAGGATCGAAGAGCAGGGCCGGGGGGGTGGGGCGCATTGGGAGCTCAGTTCTGGGGGGTTCAGGCCCCCTTTGACACTATGCAGTGGAATGCAGGGGTTCTGCTGGGGGCCAAGAGCAGAGCACGATGCATTTGCAAGGGGCAGTTTGAGCACTTTTATTATCAAAGGGAAGGTTTCTCGCTCGCTCGTTCCCCCTTAGCCCAGCCGCCACTCCCCTCCCTTTTCCCCCTTGGGTGATATCTTCCTTCTTGGAGGGGACAGATGTCTCCTTTGATGAGGACATGAGGATTTGGCTGGGATCCTGTTCAGCCCAACTTCATTAATGGGCTTCCACTGAGCTGGGGAACAGGTGGGGTCAGAGCGTGATCAATTCTCCAAAGAGCATCTTCGCGCATAAAATACGACGTGTGGGATGGTTCTGACAGACAGAGAGCAAAGCTGGCTAGTTACTCACAGGCGAGGGGCAGCTCTCTCTCTCACACACGTGCGTGCACACACAGACACGGCTGGGTTACTGATCACTAATTCTATGGGTGTGCACCCACCTTGCTTCATGGCCAACATGCACACTTGCCTCCTGTTCTCAGCATGACATGCAGGCCTCTGCTAATCTCAGCCCTGGCCAGCAGGCTGTAGTGGGTGACTCACTAGACAGCAGAGTTGCCAAATGCCCTCCTCTCTCAGTTTGTACAAGATGGATCCATTTAAGCCGTTGTTTATTACAGGGCTGGGGCAATAGGGCAGGATCTTAGAATATCAGGGTTGGAAGAGACCTCAGGAGTCATCTAGTCCAACCCCCCGCTCAAAGCAGGATGAATCCCCAGATTTTTATCCTAGTTCCCTAAATGGTCCCCTCAAGGATTGAACTCGCAACCCAGGGCTTAGCAGGCCAATGCTCAAACCACTGAGCCACCCGTTAGGTCTGCCAAGGCCAGCCAGGGCACAGAGCCCCTGCCAGAAGGGGAGCCTGGTGCATCTCCCACCATACCAAGTGGATGGGGCTTGGGGCTGGAACAGCATCGTATGTTCTTGCATGAGCCCCACTGATACTAACAAGGATCTTTGTTTATCTGTTCAGTAGCATTCCGCCGTGATACCTCGGCATGACATCCTCTCTCCTACTGTCCAGCCAGTTCAGCTGGCCCTGATCCCTAGGTCTTCTCCCAGCAAATGTGCACTAAGCTATTTGTCCCCAAAACGATTCCAAAACTTCCACGCTCCCAGGTTATTAACACCTGCTTTTCCTTCCTAAAGCATCTTACCTGGTAGGATCCTAGAGCCCTTTAGATCCATTCAGTCACCGAACCTCCCAGATTGATGGCTTTATTCCAGATGAGTAAACTGAGGCACAGAAGTTAAGTGACAAGCAGGGTAGACACCTGCTTCTGCCCTGAGGGGCTTATAGCCGTCCCTGGGAGAGGGCTGAGAGAAAAGCTGGGCTGATTGGGAGGCAGCCTCAGCTGGAGGACACGCCCCAAACGGACCCAGCTGGCCCTATGGAGGTCAGGGCAGCCAGGAGTTCAGAGGCTGTCTCTGGTCTGAGAGGGAGCAGGGCCTGGCTGCCTAGCAGAAAGGGTACTAGGGGTGAAGCAGGGCTGGGGAAAGCCAGAGGAGCAGGGGAGCTCCTGGCTGGCGACTCCCCAGGCTGCAAGGGTGGTAGAGGGCGGCAGCAGGGCCAAACCCCCTCGCCTGTGACGACATGCCCAAGGTTATCAGCAAGGCAGGAGGAGGTAGATCTGAGACTAGTCCCACCCCTCTCCTCTAACTAGGAAGCCCCCTGAGCTGCTCTTGTTGATGATGAGCTGCCAGGGGTGGGTGGGTCAGAGGCACCAGCTCAGCCTGAGATGCTGTTAAGTTCAGTGCTGTGGTTTCCTTGTGGAAGGCTGCAGACGCCCCCTGGCCCCCCAGGTTTGGAAGCACCGGTGGAGGGGCTGAGGAAGCGCCACGAGCTCAAAACAAGGAGTTTGCTCTAGACTGTCACTGGCTCAGAGCAGCAGCTGCTCTTGGTTGGGTCTGAAGAGCCCTGGTCCAGCTCCTTCAGCCGAGAGATCCTAGGCCAAGCGAGGGGTGGGCACGGGGGCAGCCTCTTCTCTCGAGCTGGGAGGGAACCTGAGCAGCCTCTGACATGCAAGATTCACCCCATCCTGCTGCCAAACCCATAAAGCTGGCGCCATGGGCTCTCCCATAGCGCCCTCCACCCCATGCCCCATGCAGATCCTTTGGGCAGTAAATTCCCCAGTCGGGAGCCTCCCGGGTTGAAAAACCATTCCAAGACCCCTGAGCCTACGCCTGCCCCAGATGCAGGGCCCCTGCGTGCAGCCAACAGGCGCCTGATTTGGGTTTTAACGGCCAGGATACAGAGGGGCTGGGGAAGCAGGCACAGAGCAGAGCCCACCTACTGTGCCAGTCTTGGGCTCCCACCTACACATACAGCTGCACTGGTACCCAGGGCTTAAATCCTGATAGCAGATATCCTGGGGCCCCGGGCTCAGCCCTACAGGAGGCACCAGGGCTCAGGACTTCAGGCCCAAATGGCCAGCTTCAGCTTATTTTAAGCTCTGTTGATACCCCTTAGTCCTACCCCCAAGCTCCCCCACCCCACGATCCCAGCCCTGGGCTCTGCATCCAACCACACCTCCACTAATACCCCATAATCCTGACCTGCAACTTTCACTGCTCATCCAGTCCTCCACCCTCTCTGCCAAAGCTCCTCTGCAGCTGGCCTGCTGCCCTTCCAGGCTTGCCCTGCCCTGCTCTCGCAGCCCCCGCTTCTGGCCTTTGGCTCACCTGGCCCCTATCACCAGAGGATCTGAGCTGTCCCAATCTCTTCCAGTATTTCTCCTCCCATTACACAGCAGGGGACCCGAGGCCCAGCGAGGCAAGGCACCCATGGTCCTGCCGAAAGTCCAACAGAGCAAGGAATTAAATGAAGACGCAGGCTAGTTCTCTAACCACTGCACCCTCCTTCCTCTGCTGCTCCAGCTTGGTGCGTCTCCTGTGCAAAGACGCTCCATGGGATTGGACAGGATCATTAGCTTTTGATCCAAGCCAGAACTGGACACCGAGGCTCCTGCAAGAAAGGTCCCGAGCTCCCCGTTGCCAGGCCAGGCTCCCCAGCCCGCTGCCCCCAGGCCCCACTCAATGCACTCCTGTGGCCTTTCTGTTTGCAGTCTGGTGGGGTTTTCAGTTTCCATCTTCGTTTCCCGGAGTTGCATGAAGGTTTCTTCAAAAACAAATGAAAAAGCCCCCAAAATAACAGTCATCAACCCCCAGGCCCAAAGGCCCCAGTGCCAGGGACTGATTCAGAAAAATGAAGTGGGTGTTGCTAAGCAACAGGTCTCCGCAGAGGACTATCGGAAATGGCAGCATGACGCCCTCCTGCTGGGAGGCACTTTTGGACCAGTTGCCCAGGATCAAGGCGGATGCTGGGTTCACTAATTTGAATCCGGGGTGAAAGAGACGAGGGGCTTGAACCAGCAGCGGGGCTGGGCTGACGTTTCTCATGGGTTTTTCCCCACCAGGGTTCAACATAACAACAAGAATTTGCTCTTCTCTATCCCTGTACAGCTGTGTCACCATGCACTTTGCAACCAGAGGTGCAGCCCCATAAACTCACATCATGGCAAGGAGGTTTGACTCAACCTCCATTTTACACATGGGGAAACTGAGGAAAAGTGACTGGCTCCAAAGTTACACCGCCTACCTGGGTTACAAACCCAGGACTCCTGACTCCCAGTCCTTCTTGCTGGCTAACCTGTCTCAGAAAAGATCTAGCAGAAATACAAGGGGGTTGGTGATGGGTGACAAAAATGGCTAGAAGTCTGGAGAGATTTTTGCATGAATTGGGGCTGGAATGATTGGAGTGGTTTACACAGGAGACTTAGAGACCTACAAAATAACGACTGCCATTGAGAGGTGACAAACAACATCTTTCAGTTTTCAAAACCACACAATGAAAATCCTGCTCTCTCGGTATTTTTATTTCATCCCACTCCGTCAGTGGCAAAGTGGGGGAACGAAGTAAAAAACAACAACAAAAAAGAGAAAATCCAGAAAACGTCAAACTTTTTCACAGGAAAGTTTGAGAAAATGAAATTTTTAAAGGAAACGCACGAAACATGCTCACTAATTGCATGAAACATTTGCCATAGCTTTGATAATTAGCCTGTAGAACTCATTGCCACTAGAGATCTTTGAGTTTAGGATGACTCTGGACACTTATACAGAGAATGAGATCATCCACGGTTGCATTAGAGAGGATGAAAAGCATATTATTATTATTCTTATTTTTTAAGAAGATATAAACTCTTGTATCAGCTCAACTGGTAACCGACCAGAGCTGAGTGAAAACTTTCCCTACAGGTAGGTTATTCCATAATTGACCACTGGGGAGGTGGGGGGAGTGTTTCTTGCACCTTCATCTGAAGCAACTAGAGCCGGACAACAGCTGGGGATGAAATACTAGATGGAGCGGAGTTCCTCATGAGAACCGTGGCTGCATGCTGACCCCACTGGCCTTCTCAGAGAGGCAGATAATTGGCCCACAAGGAATGATAACAATGGGAGAAGATGGTTCTTCCAGAGGGAAATTCTGCATCTCATCTCAGATGTACTATTGTGATAGGCACATTATAGGAAACTGTTGCCCCTTCTTCTAACTCCAGTATCCCACGACTACCACCATCCTCACCCCTTTGCCCAGGCCTTGCAAGTCAGCTTCCTCACAGAGGAGAAATGAGTGTCACGGAGTTGGGGTTTGCTCTGTTTTCACACCCCCACCAGTCCTGCAATGATGACACAGCACACAGGCAATCCCTGCTTCCAGGGATCTCAGCCCAGTGTCAATGCCCTGTTCCCAAGAAGCAGTTGAATTTGCTCCAGTCAGAGCTCGAGGCACAGTGCAAACTCCTGCTGCTTGTACGGCTCCCAAAGCTGCCTCTGCACAAAACCTTGTGCAGCCCAAAATTTTCAATACCCCCAGCATGTCTTCCCAAGAGTCAAGAACTGTGTGCAGCAGGGACACAGAGGGAGGCAACCACAGCAGTACAAAGGTGGATGGCCCAGGGCTCTTTGGAGGTTCAGGAAGCTTTGGCGTCAAGCCAGCCTAACTCATAGTTCCACCCCGAATCCCACTGCGCGCTTGTCAGTTTCCAGGACCAGTTTTGCTTGGACCAATTCAAATCCCAAACTCACTGTGCTATTTGGGGAGTGGGACATGACCCCCCCCTCCGAAAGCGAAGCCGGCTCCAATGCCCTGCAGGCCAAACACACATAAACCCCTTGGCTGCAGGAAGCTCCAAGCAGGAGGCCAGGGGGTTTACGTGTGTTTGGGGAAACAAACCCTTCCCTTAAATGCAACGGGGGGGGGGGGCACATAGCATTTTGGGTGCCTGCTAATGACAGCTCTAATGACAGGGCTTCTTAGTAAAGGAAACGCGACAGTGGGGGTAGAACTTGGAACCTCCGCATCCAGCTGCCCAAACTAAAGGACAATCTCTACTACAAATGAACACTGGGCAGTGTGGGGACTATGACACAGTTGATTCGTGCTGATCTCACCCAATGGGGGGCAGCAGTGTGCACACCAGCCCTTCCTCTTTTCTCTCCTGGGTGGTGTCAAAGGAATGGAACATGAGGGCCCTTTGGAAGCAGCTCGTGGGAAGTTCCCAGGGGCTCAGAACCTGCATCTACAGCCTCTGCCACTGGAAGCTTGGCTGGTGTCATCTGTGGTGCGAGACTGATTTACACCAGCTGAGGATTTAGCCTAGCTCCCTAAGAGCCCCGGTGCTGAGACTCGGCTAAAGAAACAGGGGGGAGGCTGCTTGGCAAGCAGGCTGGCACCCTGGCATGGCGCAGGGTGGCCCTGTGTCCAGCTCTACTGGTCGTGCGGGGTGGGGAATACCAAACCTCTTGGGGTGCAGGGAAGGAGGGAGACTGGCGCCTCCTGCTGGCTCTTTAAAGACAACTTTGGTCTCAGTTGCCTATGACCCCCCCTTGCCCTTCCCCCATCCCTTCCAGCCAGATTGGTGAATGCTGCCGGGGGCGGGAGGGGAGGGGACGGGACGCTCACTGGAGGGGAAGGGGAGGAGATAGGTTGTAAAGGAGATTGGTGAACATCTGGCCCGATGTGGAGTGACTCTTGGGTCAGAGCCAGGAGGAGGAACCATCCTCAGATGCTTTGGCGGGGACTGGGGGTGGGGGCGAAGAGGAACCACAAGGCCTGTGCAAACCAGACTGAGTAGAAGAGTCTGTGGGGAGATGGTGGGGGGGGTTAATGGGGGAGGGGAACAGAGGTAGCTTCCTCGCATGAGACAAGTCACCCGAATGTTTGAAGGGACAAAAGTGGGGCTCGCTGACCTCAGCGGGAAGCTGTCTCCCCTCCCCCAAGTGCTGCCGCCCGGCCACCAACAGCTTCAGCCCAGGGCTCAGCCAACCCCCCAGGAGCTTCTGTGGCATGTGAACATGGCAGGATTTGGCCACCCTAGGTCAGGGCAGCGGGAAGAGATTAACGATGGTGGGGGGTGGGGAGGAAACTCCCCCTCCTGCTGCCCCATCAGCCCTGCCAGGCTGGAAGAGGGCAGCAGTCGGGGCAGGGCAAAGGGTCAGGGCAGGACATGCTGGAGCCGCCCACAGTGCTGTCCGGCAGGACGCCTGGGTTCCAATCTGGCCCCTCGTGGACTCAGTGGAATTACACCAAGACTTTGTGTGGAGAGCCGGGCGGACAATGGTTGCCCCCTTTCTGAGCCTAATTTAGGCCAGCCACGGGTGTGGAGAGGCTGGGCACAAAGACTGGGTTCAAATTTTTAGAGCCTCCCCCTGGGTACAACACGGTGCTCCTCCCTGCAGCCACAAAGTGCCCATCACCCGGGCACCCAGGCAAGGCTGCCCTCTCCACGCAGCCAGCCGAGAGGAATAACTCGAGACAGCAGGTTCTAATTTGGCTGCCGATGAGTTTTGCCCCCATGCGCCGTGCCAGACGTTGTCCAAACCTGGCCAATTAACCAGCCTAAGGGAGAGGAGGTTCAAAGTTCCCCAGAACGAGCCCCCGCAACCCCCTCACCAGCTGCCTCCCTTTTTCATTAACCCTTTACCTTTCCAAACCAACCGGGGGTTAAACTGGGGGTGATGGGGGGGCAGGATAGAGGTATAGATGCCACTGTCAGAAGGAACCATTGTGATCATCTAGTCAGACCTCTCGTGTGCCACAGGGCAGAGACCTTCCAGGCATCTGCGTGCAGCAGGCTGCAGAGTCCAAGCCAGACGCACGCAAGCCCAGAGCTGGGTTTTCTCTTGCTCCTTGGAGGCTGGGGGACGCGAGTCACCCCCATATCAGGGGGCCCCCCGCTGCCCAGCATGCAAAGGCTAAACCCCAAAGCCTGCCCACCTCAAGACGGGCGAATTAAGATATAGAATATTAACGTATGTCAGGAATAAATGACTGCCACAGAGGTGCCTAATCTGTTTTTCTAATATGACCACAAGCAGAGAGTTAGTGGAATTAGGGCGACAGCTGCTGTGGGTTTTTTTTTCCTCCCCTCCCTCTGTCTCTCTCTCTCTCTCCTCCTCAGCGCTCCACACACCGATAGAAACGGTGCCCTTCACTCTATTTCTCTTCATCTTCCTCCATTCTGCGCTTTTTCCGCAGGCTGTTCTGCCAGAGCTGGCTGTCGCTGGCGTCACACCTTACTGCTTTTAAAGATTGCTCCGCAGAGAGCTGGGGAAAATGGCAATTTTGTGTTGATGCAGCCTGGCAGCAGTTGGGAGCAGGGGAAAGTGAAGAAAAGTTGGAACCGGTGCCAAGTTTTCCCTCGGGAGAGATGGTGGGGGGGAGAAGAGAGAGAGACACACTGAGAGGACACACACACACATACGCGCAAGACACAGATGATGGCTTATGTATGTTAGAAGCCTATGAATTTAGAAGCCCTTTTGAAATCTACCACCACGACTCTAAGCATGTGCCAACGCAAGACATGGAGCTGTATGTTGCAGAGTGTGTTCCTACGCGTGTGTGTGTGTGTATGTTCCTTTTTTTTTTTTTTTGGATAGCAGTAGAATGCAGTATGCAAATGAGATGGTTATTACCGCAATGTTCGTCAAGCTGAGCTGAGAAGACATTAATAGCCTGATGAATATGCATGTGAATTTGTTAATTAAGTTAATTATTCTGCTGAAAATGCATTCGTCTTCCAAGGACATTTTCCCAATGATTTTTACATGCTTCAGTCATTAGTCATGCTATATTTTATCAGGGAAATGAGTTTGCTTAAGTTGTAAAGAAAAAGAAAAGAATGTTAAAAAAAAGGGGAGGGGAAATGAAAAGACAAAAAGAAAGAATAAAAGTTGAGAAATGCAGAATTTATTACCAGAAAAAAAGTTTGGAGAAGTGTTTGCGATTTGGAAACAAACCCAGAATTTCTTGTGGGGGGGTGGGGGGCTTAGGGTAAATTCTACTTTGCCATTTTTCTCTCTCTCTTTTCCTCTCTCTCTTTTTTTTTTGATGACAAACTTTTTTTTTCAGGTGCCAAATTTCCAACACATTAATTAATTGTTGTAGCCAATTAACTGTAGTTGTGCAAATGAGTTTAGCACTAATTACCATGCAGTGCTTGTAATCACATAAAAAACTTGCTGAGAGAGAGAGAGAAGGGGAAAGAAAGAAAGAAAGAAAGAAAGAAAGAAAGAAAGAAAGAAAGAAAGAAGCAATCAATGCATTTAAAGGACCAGTGCCTTGATTCCACCCCACGCCCCTCCATAGGGGCAGAGCTGAGGGGAGCGGAATCGTAGGGGAAGATTCCTGGCTGGCTGAGGAACAGCGGAGAACGCGCATGAGCTGCCTTTTGTCTCCTAAACGCTGGTGGGATTTTAAGAATACGACTCAAACTCCAGCCGCGATGATTAAATCAAGTCATCTCCGCTTTACATAATATTTCTGCCATTCCTTTAATTCCATCGCTCGGCAAGGAATTACAGCAAGTAGCCCCCAATGGAAACGGCGATAAGCAGCCTTTTTACAGACCTCTTTTTAACAGAATTGAGGAGATTTGTATCCTTCCCTTTACTCCCCTGCTCTCCGCCTCAGCCAACAGGGGCTGGGCGCGGTAGTTTTGCCAGTTTAGAAGTGGATTTAGCACCTGCGAAAGTTGACAACGCCATGGGATTATGGGATGACCTGGGCGGTTGCTGTGCAGGCATCCTGCTCATACGCACACTCAGAGCCTCTGCTCAAATTCAGAGCAACCATGGGACTTTGCCATGGGACTTTGGTCTCCAAGGTCTGTTAAAATCCTTCAGCTGAAACTCACCTGCCTTGCTATTCACCTAGAGGTCCACAGCTAAGATCAGGTCTCCTTGTGCCGTCCCTGCCCCAGAGAGCTTCCAATCAAAATAGGCAAAGGAAAGAGGATTCTACCCATTTGACAGATGGGGAAATTGAGGCTCGAAGAGATGGAGTTTGTGCGGGAGACAGGAATTCTGCCCCAGAAACCCAGTTTCCTACAGGCCAGGCCAGCACCTTACCCACAACCCCATACAGCCAAGTCACCAAACAGGCATAGGACCATAGCCACTTTGGGTTCCTGTTGACATGAGCTGCATTCAAAGCCATAACCAAGAGGTGACAGCCTCCGTACCCCACTCCTCCTAGCCTGCCCATCTTTTCTTTCTTTGCCCTATAAACAATGGCAATGGTGAAGCTCAGTCTCCTCCCATCTATTGGCAGAGCATGACATAGTCCAAGCTCCTAAGAGCTTACAGCGTAAAGGTCCAACCCAACTCCCAGCCAGACAGCGGCCCTGAGGTGGGCAAGACACAAATGCCAGAGCAGTTATCACAGACAACCCTTGGAGCTGGCGAGGGTGTGGGGCCCAGTGGGTAAGAGCAGGAAGACAGAGCTGTAGGGGGCTTGTGGTCGAAGGCTGGGAGAGGGAGGCTAAAGGAGCAGTGAGGCAAAGAACAGAAAAGCGAAGGGAGTGAGAGCCAGTGATTTTGTTATTCCAGTTATAGTTGTGCCCCCACCTCAAGCTGGTGGTAACATGATGGCACCACATGCTGTTTGCAGCAGGTACAACCTATCAGCATCAACTGCATCCAGGAGAGGGTTTCTCAGGCAGAGTGACCCAGGGAGGGATCAAGCTTTACCAGTCACATGCTCATTGTCTAAGAACTGCACCACAACAAGCAACGAGCATTTCTCCAAGATCTAACTCCTTTACGTTCGGATAAACGCAACACTGGACTCATGGGCAAGCAAGCACCCGGCCGTTTGGAGCCCACAATTCACAGGGAGGCTTCACCTTCCTCTTCAGCGACAGAATCGGCTCACCATCCCCACAACTTCCATTGTAGGAGCAGAGGAGGAAACTCAAGGCCTAATCCTCCCATTTGATAAATCTAGGGGGACCCTTGAAAAAAAATCACAAGCCTGCAGAGGCAACCAGGAAGTGCAGAAGGGCATGGACATTTAAGAGACCACCTACGAAACACCTCCCCCACCACACACCTGAATGCAACCAAAAACAGTAGCCAAAACTTTTTTGAACCTCCCACATGGTCCAGGTTGGGACCCAGGTCCCAGGCTGGTTATTGGCTCTAAGTAAATTGTACTGTTGTCCACAATTCCTATTTCCTATCAGGAAAAAACCCAATGGTCTTTGATTTCTGCTGGCACAGGGTGGCATGTGGGTCAGTTACAACCCTGTCAGGAGCTTGGTCTCACCCTCTGTGCCAGGGCGCTATTTCTGTCTCAAGCACTTGCTAGTCTCCAAACGCTGATGCTTCTTCTAACAGTAGATTCTAGAAGCCTCATTGACCCAAGCACCTCTCCACCAGGTGGAGCTGTTTCATGTCCTGCTGTGTTGGGTGTGTCTGGTGTAAACTCAGTTGCAATCCACTTTGCAGAAGTCGCCACAACTGGAGCGAGTGCCAGACCCACTGAGGGGACAAAACCAACCAGTCACGTGACCTGTATCAATAGGGGTGTGAAGGCAGATTTGCTCGAGGTGTGTGTTAAGGGATACAAAACCAAATAGCTCAGATATACACACACACACAGTGTGTGTATGTGTGTGTGTGTGTGAGAGAGAGAGAAATGCTGCCGCTGCACCCATCCCATCAGAAAGAGCTTTGGCTTTAGCTCATCTCCTTACTACCCTAATGCTTTTCATTCACCCAAGCAACTGAGTTGCCTCTGGCAAGTGGTAGACTGGGAACGGAGACAATGCGTGGACAGTGAGACTTCCTGGGCAAGTCACTTAATTGCTCTGTGCCTCAGTTTCCCCAGCTGTAAAATGCCCTCGCTGGTGGGTTGCAAAGAGGGAGGGGAGAGCTTAGCATTCACATCTTGGCTGCTTTCCACAAGTGCTGAGCACAGGCAGCTCCTCTCACAGGAATGCTCTGGACACGCGCGATGTCTGAACACATGTGAGTAGCTGGCTATCAGACGAGGTGCCAGGGGTTGACGCCCAACAGTACGTAGCATCGTTCTTGGGGTTTGTCTAAATAAGAACTGATTGTGAGACGCACAAACACAGAGCTTTCCACCGAGCTGTTCCCAGTGTCCGTTGACCTCCCAGCACTTCCGAGTGAGCCACGAGCCATGGACACTGACCCCAGCCAGCCACAGGCAGGGCTGTCTGGATTCCAGCTCCCTCATCCCCCAAAAGCTCTGGTCCCATCAGACCAACCAGGGCAGGAGCACAAGCGTGTAGGTCACAGGCCAGTGGAGTGCAGCGCCGCACACAAGCCATTGCACAGAGCAGCGACGGAATCGGCCTCACAAGTGAAATCAGTTGGTTGGTCTCCGCTTAGTCTTGAGTCTGCATCACGGAAGAACCACCAGAGGGCTGGGAGTGGCCTCAAGAGACGGTCCGGAATAAGGGGACGCTACAGGCCGAGAGGCAACGGCAAATCTGTACGGGGGAGCCCCAGATTGTATCTGAAGGGGGGACCGTAGGTCAGGAATGAAGAGCGCTGGCAGAGCTGTGAGGCCCCAGAACTGGAAGAGCAATGGGGCTGCATGCTGGGCTTGAGGGGCACCAGCTGAGCTGTGGGGGACACCCAGGACTGGAACAAGTCACTCGCCATCTCCAGCGCAGAGGTGGTGACTGTGCTGAGCGACCCCGAGGAAGGGGCGTTTGCCGTCATCTGGGGTTGGCTGAGTCTTTTCTTGAGGGGCCCGAATGCTGACCAGGGAGGGGGTGGCTTGGAGAGTCAGGGGAGGGAGGGTACCTCGTGCAGCCAGGGAGAGGAAGCCAGGAGGGATCAGGCAGGTTCTATTCAGGTCCTGGAATTGATCGTGTCGAGTCTCCGTGTACAGCTGGAGCTTCCTGCACTTGTCTCTGTTTCCCAGGTGCTGGGCTCTGCCCACAGAGTTGAGAGAAGGAGACTGGACCCGGAGAAGAAGTTTCCTGATTTGCCTTGTTGGTTGCCTCTGTCAGGGCCGCACTGATCCAGGCCAACCGGAAATGTCCCACGCAATGGGAGACTCTCGACAGATGGACTCAGCAGGACATTAAGACCCGCTCTTCAGCCGATGTTTCCCTGAGTGCAATTTCGCCCTGTCCTGGGAGAGAATCTCCAGCCCCACACGCCTGCCTGCTCTGGGCTGGATTTCTCAGATTGATATAAGCAGCGGGTTGCCTGTTATTACCGGTATCCTGGCATTACGGAGAGGTCAGAGCCCTGTGGTGCCAGGCACTGCACAGACAACGCACAATCTGCATAGAGAAGGGAAGGACCACTGGCTCCCTTTTACAGATGAGGAACCAGGAATAGAGACATTAAGGGAGTTGCTCAGGGTCACACAAGAAGCCTGTGGCAGAACAGGGACAAGAACCAGGATCTCCGGAGTCCCCACCTTTAACCACACAGCAGTCCCTCCTGAGCATATAATTTTATTTCAACAAGCCATCTTTAAACTTTTCCCAGCCTGCCCCACCCTCCAGACAAAGGCTCCAATCTGACCCAGCTGGCTAGTAACATCAGCTGAAGGCAACATCATGGCCGGTGTGAATGAGTTCGTTGGGACTCAGCCCAGTTTCTCGCAGATGGGAGTTGATGTCACAAGAAACCAGGATCGCAACTGGCACCTCTTGGTTTCAGCAGAGGACTCAAGGACCGAATAGACCATGAAAATGGAGCTCCCTTCCACAGCTTGCCCCACATGCCTCACGTGGCAGTACCACCAGGCTGGCGCCCCTAGGCATCATGGGACGGGGGCACTCGACTGATATTGCCATGCAGAATTCACAAGCAGGCCCCATCCCCCCTTCGAACGTTCTGCGCCCAGCTGGGGAAACCAGGGGAAAACACCCTCTTGGCCCAAACACAGGGGCAGCAGCCAGTTCTCTGCACACAGTTGCTGCTGGGACACCCATATCTCTAGAGAAAATACTCTGGTGGGGGCAGGGTGTCCAGCTTGGCCTATTTCACACAGTCTCTTTCCAGAGAGATGCACTTCAAAGTTGACCTGCAAAGAGGAAATGAATTGGCTTCTGCCCTTTTCTATGTGGTTCGGAGAGCTGGAGAAAGAAAGCCTGACAAATGTTTTTTCCTCCGCGCCTTCCTCCCTAGAAATCTCAGGGATGTCACCTCTGATCTTCCCTGGTTTTGCAGGAGAGCTGCTTGGAGGCGACACTGGGATTGGGGCCTGGAGCTTTTTCAACCCTTCGTCAAAGGGGCGAGGAATCCTTCCCAAAGAGCTTTTTCTCCCAAGGGTTTCCCCCCAAAAGTCTGAATAAACATCACTTCCCTTCTCACATAGGCTTTGCTTCCTTGGTCTTCACCACACCGTCTCTCTACAGGTTCTCCTGTTGTCCACAGAGTCTCCCAAGGGAACGAGATCAGAGCTGCTGCTGTGAAAAGCAAACAGAATAAAAACACTTAACAATTATATTATATATTACGCACACACAGGGTGCTGCCCAACACCCCCGCTCCCCTACACACAGCGCTGCCCAACACACACACACAACTGATCTAGATTTTTATGATGTCATCAATTACTGTGGTCTCTGAGTAGTCGTAGTCACACACACACACACACCTGACTGTGTAAGCTTTTATAAGGTCACCCATCACTGTGGTATCTGCTGCATTAGCCGATCAGTATAAGGAAACTGCGTAGGAGCTTGAGGGTAAACACTCTCCTAGCCAATCAAAAGCCACCAGCTTCTCATTCCAAGTGTGCATTATCCATTTGTGAGCTGCTCCTTCTGACCAATCAGATCAAGGGAAAAGCACATTGCCTCCGGCAGCCACGCCCCAAACTTTCTAGCCAACTGATTTGAGCCTGATACTGACACACTTTGGTCCCCAGCTATTGGATGGGTGGCCAGCGGGCGTACGACCGGAAGTGCGCCCATTGGCAGCCAATCAATCCAGCTTTTGCAAATTGCAAGCAAAGGAAAGCAGTGACCTGATGGACTCAAGAGAGGATGTACCATTTTGAAGATTTAAAAAAAAAACTAGTGAAACGGAACCATTTGGCAATAAATATACAGTGACGTCTTGTAAGGTTTGCCGAAATCGGAATGGTCACAATGTTTTCCAGCACATTTCCAGTAGGGCTGGAATAATAAATGATCATAATACTGGGAATGCTTTGGCCTCTTTGACTGGAGAATCTTAAGAAACATGCATTAGTTATTCAAGGTAGAACAGTGTTATGCCCCCATTGTATAGATGGGAAAACTGAGTCACAGGAGGTGCCGGGGGGTGAGAACCAGGAATCAGTCCCAGCAATCTCAGTTAGAACAGGAAACAGAGAGCCGAGACTCCTGCATTCTATTCCCAGTTCTGGGAGGGGAGTGTCACCTACTGGACAGAGTACGGTGGGGCTGGGAGCTGTTAAACTGCACTTTCCTACCAGGTGCGGAAACAGAACCCAGGAGTCTTGGCTCCTAGATAATTCCTCTAACCACTAGACCACCTGTCTCACTACATAGCTATACATTAGCAAGCCACCCACATATATGCACATTTAGGGTCCGATCCTGCAGTCGTTACTTCAAAGGGAGGTTTATTTTGTGCTGAGACTCCGAGCACCTTGTGCTGGATAAACACAGGGAGAGTCTGGAGGAATTCAGAATCCATCCTACATATTGAGTAAAGACGAGCAGGTCTGGTGGGAGATAGAGCAATATGCACATCAACCACAAACAAGTGCAGAAACTGGGGGAGATTCTCTGGCCTATGCTAGGCAGGAGGTCAGACTAGATGTTCAGAATGGCCTAGCAATCCACACACACGTAATCCAAGCTCAAGCATCAGCGCAGTCTCCTCTCAGCCTGGCTCTGCTAGCAGTGTCTGCAATCCCTCGATAGAGCCCAATCAATTGCATTCATACGAGGGGCTCCCAACCACTGTTAATCAGACAGCCTCGGAGCTGGTTCTCTCTCCTGCCAAGGTTCATTCATGCCATGCAAGTTTTCACCTTGTAGGCCGGTTGCCTCAGTTTCTCTTAACTCCATCGGGATTCCTCACTTTCCTGCCAGCCAGCCGGACGGGAGAGGGTTAAAGGGACAGGATGGGTAAGCTATAAATTTTGCATCAGAGTGTGGGGAGAGCGGAGCTGTGGGGGGAAGCTGGGAAAAAGCCAGTGGGCTGTCTCTAGGTAACAATAAACACCGCGAGCAAGGAGCAGCTGTTACACTGACTCTCTCTGCATCACAATGCTGAAATAACCCTAATAAACCACATGCACACATGCGCTGGTTCATGGGGCGGGGGGAAGAGGGTCGCACCCGGGGACCGGGTGGCCTGGACCACAGGCCTGGGGACAGTGAGTTGAGTTTTGCTATCCAGAGTGGGGGCTGGTGCTTAGCATGGGCCACGCCCCAGCTCTGGAGAGGAAAGGGGAATGGAGAACAAGTCATACTGAAAAATACTGCCGTGAGAGGATGGAGGCCCCGATCCAGTATGCTACAGAGTGGGAAGTCAGTGATGTCGAGGGGAGGGGAGGGGGTCTGTTTATCAGGCCCTTGGCAACCCTGCATTGGAGCAGCTCAGTTGTTAAAGGATTCGATCCTCGAACAGCAAGGGGAGCAGCATCCCCATTTTACAGGTAGGGAATCGAGGCACAAGGCCAGCGGAAAGACTTACCCAAAGAGTCTGTGGCTGAGCTAGGAGATGAACCAAGGACTGGGAGTTCCCAGTCTGGTACCCTGCCCACTAGGCCACCCCCTTGGTTCTACTCACAAGACCAAGACCCTAAGTTTAGACGTAACAGGCCTCAGTCAGTCCCAGGCATGGATGGACAGGTACCTACAGGCCCATGCTTAAATGTAGAGGTGCTTATAGGTACACGCTTAGATGTACAGGTACCTATTGGCCCATGCTTAGATGTATGGATGGCCACAGATACAGGCTTAGATGCACAGGAGCTTATAGGTATATCATGAGATTTAAATCTAGGAGCAGCCCTGTTGGCATCGCCAAGTTCACTGCAACTGCTCGTGTGTGTGAAGTGTTCCCAACTCACCATCTTTTCAAGTCCTACAACATTTGGTGTTTCTTGAGGTCCCTTCCAGCCCCAGTCCTGTTGCTAAACTGGACAGGAGCTAAAAGAAACAAAGGCCACGAGCGCTTTGTGGGCTGCATCCTGGGACACCTTTAAATGGGCTGGTTTCCAAAGGGCGGGTACTCAGCACTTTCTGAAAGCCAGGCTCTATGGAGGTGCTTCTGGTACCCCAAATCACCAGCCTAAGAGCCACAGGGTGGGTTTCATAGGGGTGAGAGGGGAGGAGTTGATGTTTTAAAGGAAGAAAAGGGGGGGGGGAATGTGGTGAACCTAAAAGGACAATATTGGTGTCATGGACCTGGGGCAGATCCCACCATCCTCCAGCACTAAAGCTTTGGGGAGACTGTGCCTCACTCCATAGAACCCAGCCCAGGGTTTCCAGCCCCGGAGTTTATCTGGGGCTGTCTAGAGTCTTCATCAATGCAGACAGGATCAGCAAAGCTCCTGGTCTGCGCTCCACATTGGGGGTCTGATTGAAGGATCATGGTGGTAACATAAGAGTTGACACCCACAATTCTGTGATTGCAAAGCACCCACAGTAAGGCTTAATCATGGACTCAGAAATGGCCAATGGAGCCCACTTCCATGCTTGACTCGAGGTTGGTGGCAACCATATGACCACGCTTTGGTGGCCTCCAGGTGTGGCTGACACTAGCCCCGTGGGCACCCAACAAAACAACAGCTGCGCTTGAACATAAGAACAGCCACACTGCATCAGACCAATGATCCAGTCAGCCCAGTATCCAGTCTTCCAATGATGGCCAAAGCCAGGTGCCCCAGAGGGAATGCACAGAACAGGGAATCATCAAGTGATCCATCCCCTGTCGCCCATTCCCAGCTTCTGCCAGCCAGAGGCTGGGGACGCTTCCAAGCATGGTTTTGCATCCCTGCCCATGCTGGCTAATAGCCATTGATGGACCTATCCTCCAGGAACTTATCTAGTTCTTTTCTGAACCTTGTAATAATCTTGGCCTTCACAACTTCCTCTGGCAAGGAGTTCCACAGTTGACTGTGCGTTGTGTGAAGAAATACTTCCTTTTGTTTTAAACCTGCGGCCTATTAATTTCATTTGGTGACCCCAGTTCTTGCGTTATGAAAAGGAGTAAATAACACTTCCTTATCTACTTGCTCCACACCGCTCATGATTTTATAGACCTCTATCATATCCCACCTCAGTCGTCTCTTTTCCAAGCTGAAAAGTTCCAGTTTTGTTAATCTCTCCTCATCCGGAAGCTCTTCTATACGCCTAATCATTTTTGTTGCCCTTTTCTGAACCTTTTCCAATTCCAATATATATTTTTTGAGATGGGGCGACCAGATCTGCATGCAGTATTCAAGATGTGGGCATACTACAGATTTATAAGAGGCAATATGATATTTTCTGTCTTATTATCAATCCCTTTCATAATGATTCCCAACATTCTGTTCACTTCTTTGACTGCCGCTGCACGTTGAGTGGATGATTTCAGAAAACTATCCACAATGACTCCAAGATCTCTTTCTTGAGCGGTAACATGAAATGATGAGGTCTAAATTAGCTATGTATAGTTGGGATGATGTTTTCCAGTGTGCATTATCTGGCATTTACCAACATTGAATTTCTTCTGCCATTTTGTTGGCCAGTTTTAAAGCCACCGTTAGAGGCCAGGCAAAGACGATGATTGACCTTCTCAGCCCTAGGGGGTGGCAGCTCAGGGTTAAGGTTAGGGTTGCGCCTGCATGGCTTGCAGCACTTGTTTCTCTGCTTGGTGGCTCAATGCAAGAGCTTTGCTTCGTAGGGCTGACAATCTTGCACCTTGGCTACCAATGGCGAAAGGGAAATGCAAGCTGGTTTGCTTTGCTGTCAGAAGCCAGGCAGCCACATTCTTGGGAGTAAGAGTGTGGGGGAGGCTCTTTGAGCCCCAAATATAACAATGCAGCTGCTCTACCTAATTAACAGGCCCGGGAGTGTCTAATTCCAGTAGCTTGTGGTGCATGGGTCTGGCAAGAAAAATATTCTCTGAAGATCTGGGATACAGGAGGAAAAATCCAAGCTACATTGGGAATTTCAGAGGCAATACTTCCCGTATCCATTGGTCACCGATATCTTCACTGGTCTGATCTGACTCTATCCCTGTTAAAAAAAACAAACAAAAATCCCAACCTGCTTGGCAAGCTGGACGCCTGCAAGGCAAACAAGGCAGACCTGCACCCCCTAGCGCCAGGGGCCCAGCTCCTTGGCTCCCGGGAATCTGCAATGCAGGCAAGAGGCTTCCACATGCGCCCTGTGTTACAGCAAATGGCGGGGAGGAGGGGAGCATGAGCTTGATCCTGCCTTTGCAGTCTGGGCTGGTCTCGGAAGCTGGCTCGGGCATGCCAGCTGCTTTCTTGGCACTGCCTGCAGGCGAGGGAGGTATTTAGCTAGAGACGGCAGTGGTGCTTTTGGATGCTGGCAGGGGAGCCGCGGATGCTGCCCCCAGGATCTCAGCCGCAGAGACGGTGGCTCTATCAGTCTAGTCCAACGTCTCCCCCTTTCCATTCAGATCAGGAAGCAACTGATGCCAATCAAGTCTATTGCAGTGAGATTTCATCTCTCCGCCTGTCCCTTTATTTCCTCTGTCCCTGTTCTTCTCTTCCAAGTCTCTGTCATTCTCACAAGAGCAACGCTGCCAAGACGCAAGGGCGGTATACAGAGACTGGATCCAGGCGTGATGCACAGACACACACATGCACACCCCAACCCTTCAGGGAGGTAGGAAGCCAAGTAAACAAGCACGTGGGACAGCACACGGGCCCCGTGTATATGGAGAGGCACTGTCTGGCACGAGGTCTGGGTTTTCAATTCCCATCATGTCACCGAACAAGGGGGAATTCTGAGTAATATCCGTCCTAGGGCGCCTCTGAGCTGAAAGCAGCATCGAACGTGCAAGCGGCAAGGGAACATCCCAGGTGGAAGATTCCTGCCATTCCAGCAAAGGGTGAAAAGTAAAGATTCCTGAGATGATCAGGGCCATTTGATCTCGTAGATGGACTTTCGTCCGTGGACTGGCAAAGGTTTTGACAGCCCTGCCAGCTGAATACCTTTGATCGGTGGGTCAACTCATGGTACCCACAAGCAAGGAGACATGGCCAAGGACGCACAGTTAATCCCAGGAACCAAGAGTAACCAGGGAAATTTGACTAAACATAGAATGTTACCCATTTGGAGGAGATGCGCCAAGCCATGGAGGCCAGGTAAGAAGGGATGGATGGACGGACAGATGGGTGTGCATGGGGGTGAGTAGATAGATGGATAGCTTCACTCCACACTTCCTCTAGCAACTCCGGCATTGCCAGAGTGGACCAGAGCCGAGGGCCATCCAGTCCAAGGTCCCGTCTCTGACAGCACCAATAACAGCTGCTTCAGAAGAAGGTGCAAGGAACCCATGAGTGGACAGCTATGGAACAGCCTGCCTTGGGGGGCAGGTCTCTGTCTTAGCCCCCACGCGTTAGAGCTTGGCGTAGCCCGCACTCCCTGGATCTGTGTGTCCAGCTGGTGGGGAGGAGATCAGCAGGGCCCGGCCTGGGACTGAGAAGCCCTGGGTTCTGGCACTGACATGCCAGTGCCCTCAGGCAAGTCATTTTGTGCCACTGCTGCCCTTCTCTCCCATCTTCTGGGGCAGGATGTGTCTCTCCCTCCGAGCCTGTGCAGCACCCGGCCCAATAGGGCCTTTCCATGCTCCTGGGCACGGGGGGTGCTTTGCCTCCCGCTCTGGGCTTGGCAGCACGTGCCAGCCCACCTGGTGCTGCCATGCAACCAACAACTGCAAAGGGTGCCGGCCCAGGCAGGAAGAGCGAGATCCTGCAGCCGGGCCTGGCGTTGGGCCTCTGCAGGCGCCTGGGAGGCAGAAGCTAATCCCCCTTCGGCAGGCAGCGCAGTTGCGCCGGTGGCTGCACTTTGCATTCCAGTGCAGACGGCGGCCGTGCAGCAAACCCGGAAAAAAAAAATCCCCCAAATGACACTAAATATTAATGGCTGCCCTACATTAGGCAGTCTGCACCTGACTCAAGTGAGTCGAGACAGCTGAATGCCTTCCCCACCCCTTCCATTCCGCAGGGCAGCTGCCCTCACGCATGGCCCGGGAGACAGCCTTCCCCTCCCTGCCAGCAGGACCCTTCCCTGCCCGACTGGGACACGCCAGAACGGGGGGTGGGGGGGGGGCAGTGCAACCAAGCAGGAAGCCTGTGCACCAGCTGTGCTCCCCTTTCCAGAGGTTTCCAGCCCCCCCCACCCACCCACACACACCTCCCAGGCATCGGTGTGCATGGCAGCCAGGGAGAAGAAGAATAAACAAAGCAGAGGATGGGGGCTGGGGCTAAATGGGGGCAGGAAGGGAGTATTTCTGGGTACTGGGGAAGGGGTGGGCTTTGCCCCTAAGGGGTAGCAGCACTGACCTGGGGGGGTCTCAGCAGGGGTTTGGGGAGCAGAGCAGATGAGGCTCCAGCAGTAAGTGGGGGCTGGGTGAAGGGAGGCATTGGATGGGATCCAGGCCTCAGGGGGAACCCGCCCAATGGAGGAGCCATCAGCCTCCCAGCCCGGAAAGGCAACAGCTCCTGGGCCAGGGAGTGGCATGGGAAAAGACCTACCAGCCGCTGAGTCCAGCCCAGCCAGAGCCAGTCCCAGTCCCAGCCCCAGCCAAGCCGGACAACTGACGCACACGGAGCACCAGGGCTGGCTCGTGGGCACAAGGCTCCATCCGAGCGTAAAAGGCTTCCCAGCCATGGGCCTTGTTACAATTCTTAGTTTAGACGGGCCCCCATAACCACCCGGTTCTTAGCACAGGAAGGGCCCGTGGCTCCTCATCCTCCAGGTCTCACTGCGAGAAGGAAGCGGTCACAGGAAATTCCAGTTTATCACCCCGGGCTGAAAAGTGTCCCGTTCCCCGTCACCCACTGGGCAGTGCCTTCCTGCCCTGCAGCAGGATCATCCATCCCCACCTCGTTCTGGGAACTTACCCCCTGCCCAGGGCCCTGTTGAGTGCAGGCTCAGCTTGGTGGGGGTTGAACACCACAGCAGCGCTCTTGGGTTTGCTATGCCGGACCCAGGCCAGCTCCGCCCTGCACCCAGCGCTGCCTCTCCTGGCCAGCAGTGCCCACGGATCATCCAGGGACAGCCCATGGAGAGAGCATACGGGGGAGGGGAGGTTCATGATCAGCTGCTAAAAGTGACCCGAAAGCCCCCTCTCCCAGCATAAGGGCTGGGCTTTTTGGGACACCCAGAGTTCACTGAGGTGGCACAAGGCCCTACTGTATGTAGCCACGAGATGATGGCTTCCAATCTAACCAGTGCTGCTAGATCGACACACCAAGCTGCCTAACCCAGTGGGTTTCATGTGCCACGTGAGATGGAGTCCAGACACGCTGAGCTCCTGCCCCTGTGACCCAAGGCTGGTTCCTTGCTTCTGCGCTGCTCTTTCCTCAGGTTGTCCCGCAGCTCTCCGATAGGATCTTCAAAGGCCTGTTGGTTGGTACCATCAATGGTCTCCACTTAGGGGTGGGGAAAGTAGACTGGAAATGGTGTTACAGCCCAGGCCCACCCATCTGTCCATCCATGCGAAGACAGAACCATCATGGCTTAAGGGGAAGCAGAAGCCGTTGGGTCTCAGGAAGGCCGGCTCCTGCCTCCGGAATGCCCGAGTCTTGTCCTTGCATTGTGCAGTCAGAGCATCGGCCACGGGGTGAAGGGAGGAGATGCATCAGTGAATCCTGAGGCCGTTAGGGGAGACCGGCTCTGAGTCATCCCATGCCTTGCATGGCCGTTTCTGCCTGACTGTCCCACAACCAGGGGCGGCTCTATGTATTTTGCCACCCCAAGCATAGCAGACAGGCGGCTTTTGGCAGCGTGCCTGTGGGAAGTCCGCTGGTCCCGCGGAGAACTGGTTAAAAGACAGGGAACAAAGGGTAGGAATTAATGGTAAATTCTCAGAATGGAGAGGGGTAACTAGTGGTGTTCCCCAAGGGTCAGTCCTAGGACCAATCCTATTCAATTTATTCATAAATGATCTGGAGAAAGGGGTAAACAGTGAGGTGGCAAAGTTTGCAGATACTAAACTACTCAAGATAGTTAAGACCAAAGCAGATTGTGAAGAACTTCAAAAAGATCTCACAAAACTAAGCGATCGGGCAACAAAATGGCAAATGAAATTTAATGTGGATAAATGTAAAGTAAGCACATTGGAATAATTAACCCACACTAATACATATAAATGGGGGCTAATTTAGCTAACGAGTCAGGAAAAAGCTCTTGAGTCATCATGATGTTCTCTGAAGATGTCCAGCAGTGTGCAGAGGCAGTCAAAAAAGCAAACAGGATGTTAGTAATCATGTAAAAAGGGAGTAGAATAAGACTGAGAAAATATTATTGCCTTTATATATAAATCCATGGTACACCCACATCTTGAATACTGTGTCAGATGTGGTTCTCCTCACCTCAAAAAAGATTTTCTAGCACTAGAAAAGGTTTGGAAAAGGGCAACTAAAGATTAGGGTTTGGAGAGGGTCCCATACGAGGAAGATTAAAGAGGCTAAGGCCTCTTCAGCTTGGAAAAGAGGGGACTAAGGGGGGATATGATAGAGGTCTATAAAATCATGAGTGATGTGGAGAAAGTGAATAAGGAAGTTATTTACTTATTCCCATAAAACAAGAACTAGGGGTGACTCAATGAAATTAATAGACAGCAGGTTTAAAACAAATAAAAGGAAATTTTTCTTCACACAGCGCACAGTCAACTTGTGGAACTCCTTGCCTGAGGAGGTTGTGAAGGCAGGGACTATAACAGTGTTTAAAAGAGAACTGGATAAATTCATGGTGGTTAAATCCATAAATGGCTATTAGCTGGGATGGGTAAGGAATGGTGTCCCTAGCCTGTGTTTGTCAGAGGATGGAGACGGATGGCAGGAGAGAGATCCCTTGATCATTGCCTGTTAGGTTCATTCCCTCTGACCTAGTATTGGCCACTGTCGGTAGACAAATACTGGGCTAGATGGACCTTGGGTCTGACCCAGTATGGCCGTTCTTATGTTCTTACGCCTTCGGCATACCCGGCGCCAAATTGCCACCGAAACCACAAGACCTGCGGACCTCCCACAGAAGCGCCGCCGAAGGCTGCCTGACTGCCACCCCCCACGGCTTGTTACCCCAGGCACACGCTTTGTGCGCTAGTGCCTGGAGCCACCCCTGCCCACAACACCGTACGCAGCCGTTCAAGTGACCCAGAAGTCCCTTCTTTTGGCAACAGGCCTGGCTCTCCAGGACTCCCAGAATGCACTGAGGCAGCAAGGGACCCTGGCATGAACAAGCAGAACAGTTCCAGTCAACACCAGAGGCTCCAACCCCCCATGCAATGAGAGGGAGGCCAGCAGGCATCCCACGTGGGGGGTGTGGGTAGGTGATAATTAGTAGAAGTTTGCTTAAAAAGAGGCAAATCCGAGAAGAGCCCCAGCTGCCCATGGCTGTCTGCACGAGGTGCCATCTCCCACCTGTTCTGTGCCTGCGCTGCGTGAGGGAACAGCATCTGCCCAAGCCGTTTCATGCAGTCACCCTTGGAAGGAAACCTAAGGGGCGCTGGCCCCCAGCCTGGGCCAAGGAGGGCACAAAGAGCCAGGCCTGCTGTGGGCTAGGACGTGGGACACAAACTCAGCTTCAATGGCCACCCGGTCTCAGACTGGGGGCTGCCCCTTGGCCAAGGGGAAGCAGATCTGGGGCCTGGCGGGGAGTGGGGTGTTTCCTGTCAGAGTGACATCATGTCAGCAAGTCCCCTAGTGCAGTTTATTTACAGAACGTACCCACCTCCCACGCTCTCTGGGTCCACACTGCACCCAACCAGGGCTCTGGCCTCAGCCCCGTCCCATGAAGCAGCAGCCTCTCTCGTTCATACACTCAAACCCCAAACAGATCCACCTACCTTAATGGACCCATGGTCCCCATTTTCCTTCAGCTCCTTGTTCCAGGTTTGTACAGAGCCTAGCGTGATGGGGTCCTAGGTCGTGACCCGGAGCCTGGCACCACCACAATACAAACAGAGCGCGAGCACCTGGCCACAAGGTGGAGATGGGGGGGATTGGGGAAGGCTGTTTGGTGGGAGGGGGTTAACAGATGCTGAGGGTGCAGGACGGAGCAGAAATGGCGGAGTTGGGGCGTTGCTCTCAGGGCTGGCAAACTTGCCCCTGGTTGCTACGAAGTGTGCACACGAGCCCCTCCCTCGATGTAAGGCTGCACCCAACCATTCAGCTGGCACCCATGAAACACCAGGGCTAGTCCAGGAAGGAGGGGCTGCTTTCAAGGACATGTTAAAACTCTAGTGTAGAAAGGGCAAGCTGCATTTTAAGCTGGGTTAGTTGGGTGGGGTGAATCATGGGGTTGGGTCAGGAACTGGAGGTTCGTCTCCCCACCAATACACATCAAAACTCCTACTGGCCTTGTCGACACTTAGGATTTCACCCCGGCTCCCCGAGTGTAGAAACGGCCAAAAGCGAAGAGCTGACCCTGGCTATGCCAGGGTCAAACCGATGCAGGGGAGTGGCTGCATACCCACGTTGTCCTGCATTGTACTGGTGTAGTTCAGAAGTGACGATACCAGTGTAAACATCCCGAGGGTGCTGCCATACTGGAACGGTCTAACTAGATCAGTATAGAAATCACCCCCTTCCTGACCCTGTTACTCTGACACACAATCTCCATGGACACCAGGCCATTGAGCAACCAGACAGGGTGGCAGTGATTTCACCCAGTGAGGTTCAAATCACATCATCTGGTCAATCCACGTGACTGGGTGTATAGACCAGGCCTCACCCAGTGGGCTCTCAACTCGCCGGCAGCTGGCCAACGGGAGAGCAGGGTGCACCGTGGTAGTTTAAATTTCTAGACCTGGAGGAGAGGGACAAGGAGCAGTCCCCTTTTCTCCTCTTCATAACCCTCTTAGGGCGAACTTGCCCCCTCCCCCAAGCTGGTTAAATGGCAGAGGCTGGAATATTCACTTCCATTTCCCCGTTTCCCCCTTTCCCTCCGTGCTGATCCCCAGCCAAGAGTCCGGAGCTGAAAGTAGCGTATGATTGATGGCAGTGTTTTTGTGGTAAGCGCACCCTGTAGTCCAATCCTTGTACCTTTCCCAATTCCTCCCTTGTCCCTATTCAGAGATCATGTTGTCTCATGTTGGTCCCAGAGGCACCATTAATTAAAAATACATCCAATTAAATGGCAGGTGAAAACGTGCAATTCCTGGCCCATTCCACCCCGGTCCTCCTTCCGCCTTGGCACAGCTGCGCTTTGATTTGAGCGAGAGGAATAGGGGAGGGTTCTCTGAACCTCAGCCAGCAGCACCCGTGCCAGTCTGTTCGGGCGGGTGTGTGTGTGTGTGTACACTGATCTCCATGGCTGGTGGATCATCAGCTGTGCCCTGCTGCTCTTCAAGTCGCACGGCTCCTCTTGGCCACTTGGAGTCTCAGGGCCGAAGCTGGGAAGGCTGGGGTGGGCCCCAGGGAGCAGAGTGGGCAGGAGCTACAAGCCAGTGCAAAGGCCTCTGCGGGGTAGAACACCCCTGCCCAAATACTCACTGTGTCCTCCCCCCGAACGGATGGGACAGACAGACAGCGGATAACAGGCCTGGGGAAGAGAGCGTTGTAATGATGTGACAGCTGGGATACGAATGGCTGAATCTGGCAAGACGCTCATTATTGATTGTGCCCGCGGATGTGGGGTGGACTCCGTGCCAACTACCCCCTGCCCTTACCGCTGGGAGAAATGAATCCTAATGGGCCAGTGGAGCCAGGGTGCCCAGCGGGCATTCCCTCTCAGGGCAGGGGAGACAGGAAACGCCAGAAGGCCAGGCAGGGTGGAGGGGAAACCAAACACCGGAGGGAGAGAGGAGGGACACATGGGCTGATGGCAGAGGCCTGACTGGAAGCTGGAAGACAGAACAGAGGGGGCACAGACACCTACCCAGAGAGGCAGCATGGCCAGTGGAGAGAGGACTAGGTGGAGACGCAGGAGACCTGCGCTCTAGTCCAAGCTCTGGCACTGATTTGCTGTGGGACTCCAGTCATTCCCTGCTTCCGTGCCTCAGTTTCCCTTCCTCTTTGTCTGCCTTACTATTTAGACCGTCGGCTTGTTGGGGGCAGGGACACTCTCTTACTCTGTCTGTACAGCGCCTAGCGCCCACGGGCCTAGCCCCAGCTGCAGTTGCCGGGCACTCAGTTACAGAGAACAGCAGCTGACAAAAGTAGCCAGGTGGCTAAATGACCAGGTGTTTCCTGGCTCGCAGGCTGCTCATCACTGTGACATCCAAGTGCCCTGCAACCCCTCTGCAGACACACGTTAGCCAAGGAAATGACAGGCAAGTAAACAGCCAGGGCCAGAAGCCACAGACTGGGAGACAGTTGCCAGTGGCTGGGACCCACTGGTAGCTTGAGCCCTGAGTTAGCCACCAAGCAGGTAGGGGCAGAGGCAAAGAAGGGACCTGGCCGGTGAACAAATCTCACCAGCAGCCAGGACCTGTGTACAGCACCTGGCACCACCATGCTCAAGGTGCAGTAACTGTGGAAGGAGGCAGGAGGGGGCTGGTAGATTGGGGCAGGGGGGGGAGGAGGGAAGAGGGCCCCTGCTCCATTTTAGCTCTAGGACAGGAGCAGGCAGAGTAAATATAAGAGACAGGCCTGGGTGGGAAGGGACGGGGCACAAAGGAGTGATCTGAAAGGGGGCTGAGGTCCTGGGGCAGGAGGCGGCTGAAGGGGGCCGGAGCATTTGGGGCTCAGGAACCTGCCGAGCTTCGCTGGCGTCACTTTAACGCTAATTGGAGATTTGACTCTTCATTGATTCAGTGCTGTGCTGCATTCGAGCCGCCTTCACCGCGGAGGGCTTGGGGAGTCGGAGCAGGGTCGCTGAGGCCAGGCAGCCTGCTGGCCCCAGCAAGGGAAGCCAGTGCGCCTGGTGCCCCTACCGCACTTGGGGGGGCAAACACCCAAGCCCTGAGCTCAGAGATGCCAGGCCAGGGCCAAGCCTGGGAGTTCAAAGGGCGGCTGGGCTGGGGAGGTCTCATTCCAGGTCCCTGGAGCCTGCACCACACTTCACCCCATTGTAGCAAACTGCACAAGGACTGAAAGGACCATGGAGCCAGGCTGCCCCCTAACTCCTAGAGGCTGGGTTCCTACAGCTCCGGGCTGGGCTCCAGCACCAGGGAGATGGGGGAATCTGACATTGTAAGTTCAATAAGTGAAGCTCCCTTGGCAGATTCCTAGAATCTTATCTCCTGCATAGCACAGGCCAGCGACACACCCCCTCCCCTCCGCCGGCTCCCCGCCTCCAGCCCAGATCCTACAGCTGAGCCAGAGCAGAGCTTCTAGAAAGACATCCAGCCCTGAGTGGAAGACTTCAAGTGATGGACAATCCACCACAACCCTAGTGGTTAATTTCCCTCCCTCGAAATTCTGCACCTTATTTCTAGCCTGAACCTCTCTCTGCTCCCACTGCCAGCCATTGGCTCTTGCTCTGCCAGATTGGAGCCTCCTGCTAGCGGGAGTCTTCTCCCTGTCTAGCTAGTTACAGATCAAATCGCCTCCTAATCTCCCACTAAGCTAAACCGATCAAGCTTTGTAAGTGCAAATCATGCAAAAGGCAGTGAGGGACTAGAACAATCCGGTGGAGGTGGCAACTTGGCCCAGCTCATACGTGGGTTTTCTACAGCACCTGCTGGCAGAATCTTGCAAAATGGCGAGATTTAGGCTGAAACTGACGCTGAGGGGATTTGACGCCCAGTTGTCCCCTCAGTCTCCTTCGCTCTAACCCAAGTCCCTCCCATTCTGGCTCAGGGATGTGACACTTTTCAGCTTGTGGAAGGGTGATGGTCAAATGCAGGGATCGGTACTGAGCAGAGGTTTGCAGGCAGCTGTACCCAAGGCCACCTTTATCTTTCAGGAAGGATGGGCCCATGGCTAGGTGCTAACCTGGGACTTAGGAAACCCAGGTTCAATTCTCTGCTCTGCCACAAACATACTGTATGATCTTAGGCAAATCACTTAGTTGCTCTGTGCCTCAGTTTCCCCACCTGTACAGTAAGGATAATACCAATGTCCTGCCTCCCAGCGGTGCTGCAAGGACAGATACCTTAAGAGAGTGTGTGATGCCCAGCCACTACGGTGATGTGGCCACATAAGTAGCACAGACAGAAGAGAAGTTTCTTTTTCTCTGAGTGGAAACGGAGGATCAAGCGCCACATCTGAGCAGTTCAAATCATTCTTTGCGATTAACCCTGGATTGGCTCTGCCGGACGGGAGCTCAATTGCCAAGCTCAGCTTGGTCCTGCTGAAGCTCCTCACGAAGGTTCCTCCAGCTCCAACTCCCCTCTGGTGGCATCCACAAATTTAGCTCCCTCGCCGTCTTTGATGACCAAACCAGGAACTCTGGAGAGCTCTGCAGGGCCTTTCACACCACAGCCCAGGGCAGCAGGCTCCCAACCCTGCGAGGTGTTGAATCAAGCCCCAGCCATGGGAACCTGCATCGGGTTTCTGGTTTAATGTCCAGGTTGAACAGACAGAACCAGAGCTGGTCAGAAAATAAGGGCAGAAAATTGAATGATTTTTTTTTCCTCAAAAACTTGGCTCTTAGAAATTCCAAATTTTGAGGCATTTCTAGGAGCCCCTGAGCAACCACTGAAACAGAAGCATGTTTCATTGACATTTTCCACACATAGGGGAGGGAAATTTGGGCTCTGTGACCTCTAACCCAGTAGTTCTCAACCTTTCCAGACTACTGTACCCCTTCAAGAAGGTGGATTTGTCTTGTACACCTCAACTTTCACCTCACTTGCTCACGGGATCAGACATAAAAATACAAAAGTGTCTCAGCCCACTAGTACTGAAAATTGCTGACTTTCTCCTTTACATCATGTAATTACAAAATAAATTGCAACTCCCCAGATTGAGAAACACGGATATAGTATATAGAGCAGTATAAACAAGTCACTGTGTGTATGAAGTTTTAGTTGGCACTGGCTTCGCTAGTGCTTTTCATGTAGTCTGTGGTAAAACTAGGCAAATACCTAGATGAGTCAATATACCCCCGGAGAACCTCTGCATACCCCTGGTTGAGAACCACTGCTCTTTCCCGAATACCCTTAACTGGTCATTAAATGAGCGAGCCTGCTGGCTTTTTATGTCATTCTTAAGCACTTTTAGGACCCCTCCCCCTCTGCAGTACCCTAGTATCTGAGCATTTCCACAGTCTTGTATTTATCCTCACAACACCCCTGGGAGGCAGGGTAGCGCTGTCATCCCCACTGCACAGATGGAGAAACTGAGGCACAGGGAGGCTAAGTGACTTTCCCACGGTCACAGGAGGACTGTGGCAGAGCCAGGAATTAAACCCAGATCTTGAGCTCCAGGCAAGTGTCCTAACCACGTGCCAGCTGTCTCTGAGGATGGCTGTTTTCTCAGCAAGCTATTTGAGTAAAGTAGGATGAGGTTGCTCTGGACCCACATGTGTGTTCTATGGATCAGTGACTGGCCAGGAGCAACACGGGAAGAAGGTTTCAACAGTTAACTACGGGTCGAGTTCAGCGGGAATCCTGCAGGATTTGCACACACAAGGTCTCAGAGTGCGTGTTGGTGGTAGGTACAATTCAAGGTGCCCGAAGCGTTCAGCGCTGATGTGTTTCCGTTTGTTGCTTGAAATCACCTCACCAAGGCTTCATGCAAACAAGTTCCCACCATTGCTGTCTCCACCTTGTTTCTGGCACGACGGGTTGCCCACTCTGTACCCCGAGTGGAGGGGTAACAAAGGAGGGGGAGGAGTTGTGATCAATGCAGCACTGCAGAGAGCCACTGTGGGGGAGCAGGCCTGTTCACAGGCCCTGGGAGAAGCAGGGATCCTAGGTCCCTCTTGTGAACAAAGCTCAGGGGGAGGCAGACGAGTTCAGCCCTATCGAGGAAGATGTCCGTGCGACACATTGTCCTGTGCATGCTCCACATCTCCCTCTAGTGGCTGGTCCTCTCACACAACTGCTACAGCTCCCACCTAGGAGATTTCGGTAACGAACATGCTGAAGGTTGCGAGTTCAAATCGTGCCACTCAGCTGCACGAGCACAAAGCCAGTTAACTCCTGAAGAGAGGAGTGTGGCACAGCTCTGAGCACGGATAACATGTATTTTCTCCGTGCGGAATGGTCCCATGAGCAGAGAGAGCCCAGAAGACCACCAGACTACTTCCTGTCATTGCATATCTTCAGGTCTCTTCTGGGCCCCAGCACTGTAGTATCCCAGAGGGGCTAAGTGACATGCTCATGGTACATAGGGAGTCTGTGGCAGAGCGTGAAATTAAACTCAGCTCTCCGGAGTCCTGATCCAGGGCTTTAAGCACAAGTTCCTACTGTCTCATCCCTATGCTAAGGCCAAGCACCTTCCTGATCACCACTGGCAGCCCAGCTCATGCAGGTTGCAAGGGCTTTTCCCTGGAACTGCCATGTGCTAGATCCTGCACAGAAGCCTCTTTGGGCACCCACCTCCCCTCCCCTTCCCATTCACCAACCACATTCCCCAGGTGGCCACCACCCTAGCCGTCTCCCTAGTCCCACGTGGCTCACGAGAGACATGGGGCCAAAATTAATCGTGTGCAAGCCAAGCCCATCTCGCCCGGAGGCCAAGCGTGAAATGCCAGGACAAGCGGGCAGTGGGGAATGGAAACCCAGGTCCCACACGGATGGAAGCTTTGATTGCAGGTTGCTCTCCCCAAGGCACATGGGAGAGGGCTGGGAAAGGGGGTCTCTTGTTAGGATGCACAGCTGCCTAAGAGATTCCAACCCAACCGGCATGTGTGTGGGAAGGGGGATGAGGGGGTTTACTGGTTTGCAGTGCCCTCGTGTGGCCAGAAAAGAGGCTGGATCTCCACAGAGAAACACAGTGGGACAGACACATGCACCAGAGTCCTGAGCATTGTTGCAGGAACATTATCTTCCATTGTAGAGTTGTGGTCCAAGTAGAATATAACTTACAAACTGCTGGAAGCTAGCAGGGCTGGAAGGGGTGACGGGTGACCCATAGAGAGCTAGAGGGGTTGCAAACGTCTCAGACTAGCGTCTGGGCAAAGGTATTTGAAATCACAAGCCCTGTGTTTTTAAAGCAGCATTCAAAAAGCATGAGTCAGGCCCCAAACTATCAACAGACCGACAAACATTGGGAGGTTTTTTTTGTTTGTTTTTTTTAAACAAATCACACATTTGGGATTCTTTCTTGGCCTTCTGGTGTCTGAGCCAAGAATTCACGTTTTTGAGATTTCTTTGACCCATGAAGACTAGAAACTTGCTTTGTATTTGAAAGCCGAGATTCGCACCTAAAACAGGGACTCTGGGGCTTTGAGAAAAACTGCAAATATTACAAGAAAAGCATGAGCACTGGCAACAGTGTTTAAGACCAATTTTCTTCCCCCTCAACCCATTTGATTCTCACACACACACGTCTAGCTGATGGGCTCTGTATCAGGGATAGGTCATCTAGCGTACACAGAACACACCCCACAGGATACGGAAGGCGCGTATTGTACATTAAATAGGTTGATATAGATCCTGTGCTCTTGGATTATTCCCTTTCCTGCTCCATTTTTTAACCTGCCCTCCTGAGCCAAACAACTCAACCTAATCACATCAGCATCTGAGCTGCACTTTGAAACCAGCAGCATTCCGGTGGCTTTGAAATCCTTTGGGTGTTCACACAGCCCCTGCTGCTGCAGGATCCCACCAGCTGGCACACATGAAAGCATTTATTTTTGCAAATCCCCCTCCTCTCCCACTCCCATTGTGAGGCAGGGAACTGTCATTCTCCTTATTTTGCAGGTGAAGGAAACTGAGGCACAAAGGGACGGCGTGACTTGCCCAGTGTCCCACAAGGGGTTTGAATTTTGAGGTCTAGAACCCCAGTCCAGTGACTTATTCACAAGATCAACTCTAGTCCAGTGTCACCCAAAATATTCTTAAAAAAAACAAACAGGGAAAAATAAAGACTCTGCCTGCCACATGATATCAGTTTTAATAAACAAGTCGCAGCCTAGAACATGCCGCCAAGCGTTGCAGCTCACTGGATAGAGCACTGGACTGGGAGTCAGGACACCTGGGTTTTATTTGTAGCTCTGCCACTGACTTCCTGTGCAACCTTGGGCAAGTCACTACCCTACCCATGCCTCAGTTTCCCTCTCTGTAAAATGGAGGGATAACAACACTGATCTTCTGTGGCAAAAAACTTGAAGAGCTGGGGATGAAACACACAACTTCTATCTAGTGTTTTATTATTAATGGAGAACTCCATGGCTTTTTGCATCAAATGCAGCAGCAAGCATCCATTTGAGAGGACAATTCTTTTTCAAAACACTTAAGCAAAGGCAGTAGCAGATTTGGAAGGAAACAGGTCATTACAGCGGAAACCTGTAACGCAGATATAAATAGTATCTGGATGGAGAAACATAGCTGCAAAAATTTAAAGTGACAGACTAACTTTCGTTAACTTTAAACACGCTCGTTAGGAAATCCTGAACACAGTGGTACACAGTCACTGTGCTGAGAGCGACATCTGGTGACTATTTCATGCTTCCACATATGGCAAGCATTACTGGGTAATTCGCAGCCCTTCCAACACTTCCATTCCCAGAGTGCGTCTACACTGCATTGTACACCCAGGTCTGTGGGGCCCAGGCTTGGGGACATGGTGTTTCTATGCCCGTGGCTTGAGCATCTACCCTGCATTGTAAAACTTGGATTTATAATTGCAGGACCCAGGTCTCACAGCTGGGTCCTGAGTGCTTGCAGTCTTGTGTGTGGACAGAAGAGGGTTCGGGCTCGGGCTCAAACCCGAGTCAAAGCCCGGGCTTAGCGTGAGTGTATCCTCAGTGTCTGGAAATGGATCAATAAATTAGGTTGGATCCACAAAGGACAGGTGCGGCCGTCATGGCTGACCACCTGCAGCCATTAACTTGGATCCTGGATGTTTTGTCCATGTTTGGTTTGCAGCCAATATCCCAGCCCACTGTTCAGAATAAAGCAACTCCTGCTGCGGGGAGCGGATTAGGGAGTAGCTGCAAACAGCTTCCAATGGCCACAGCCTGCCCATTGGCTTCCCATTACAGTGAGCCCAGAGCCACGGTGCCCTGATCTGGAGCCAGACTCTGCAGCCAGTCCACATCCAGTACAAGAGTCTGACCTGCGAGTAGCAGCCCTGCAGCCTACCGTGTGCAAGAGGGACATGACATGGAGTCAGAAGTAAAGGCACCCAGAGGAGAGTGGAAACAAGGAAAGCAGCAACAAAGGTTGCAGGATCACTCATGAACATGCCACTTCCGGCACCCCAGAGAACTTCAGCTTTACCACATCTCCAGATAGGGACTGGCTACAGAGCTTCTATCCCAGAGAGAGACACTAGAAATGTATCTTCAGTTCACCACTAGCTCTTGCGATTAGCAGCTCAGGTATGTTACACATGGAACCTTCTCCTGGCTGAACAGGGTAATACAGCGTAGCGTTCCATTCCATCTCCCGCTCTATGTTTTACATTCCTACCGTTTACAAAACATGCTCTATTGGGCTATCTTCAGAGCTCAGTACATATCGGTCTCCGAATCACGCTGGTTTTCTAATTACACGACTAGCAGCCCTACAACCTACAATGGGAACCACAACCAGGGCTCCCCTGTGCTGCCACAAAACAAACAACAACATTAGCTGGTAGCAGCAGGAGGCTGTTATCCACTGGGAAGCAGCTACCAGTGGGAGGACACTTTATAAGCATGCTAGACTTTATCCAGTGCAGGTTGGCTTAGTGACATCTCATTTCCTTTCTGCCTTTGTAGATTGTTCTAAACCATTCCTCACCTGCCTTGAGCTTTCCCTCTTCCTAGCACAACCCCCGCCCCCAGTTAGCAGATACACAAAACCCCATTATAACAGGACCATTTGCAGCCAGCCCTTGCAGCTGGGATTGGTGCAGCTCCTCGACCACTGGTTACTTACGAAGGAAGAAGGCTTAAAGATGCCAAGGTGCCATGGGACCATCACCCTCCACAATGAATAGGGACTCTCAGATGGGTGTTGGCTAAACGCAAACTCCAGTCAGGCATCAGCTGCTAAGAGACGTGCCAGCACTCGACCTAAAACAAAGAAGAAGACTATACATGAGGGTGTATTGAAGGAAGGGGCTGCAGAGTGAGCATGGCCATCCCCGAAGGGAGGAGATTCAAGCCTCTGTTAAAAGACAGAGGGTGTTGAATCTGTTCCTAGCACAAGAGTCCTGGTCCAGCAGTGAGGCTCCTTGGAGCTGCTACAGTGAAACATAGTAAATAACAGCAATTTAGCACAGACTACCTTTCTCCAGCGCGTTCACTGGTTATGATATTTGCTCGCATGTACTGAACGTCAAACAAAGAGGGGAGTTCTTTAGACAGCCTGTGGAAAACCCCCTTCCCTTCTGCTCTGAGAGGCACCGCACAAGTTAGTGCAACACAGCAGGGTGCAGAGAAAGTCCCGAGGAACAGCCCAGGGCTGGCTACCATTGCTTTTACTGTAGGCCAAGTCAAGAAAAAGCCTAGCAGAGATTTAAACAGCCCAGCTGCCTTGTTGACATTTTATAACAAGAAGTGTGGTGTCTCCATGTTAAGGCAGCAGACAAGAGGGAGAGGCGTAATGAACATTGGCCCTTCTCTAGCAGCTTTCACAGAGGATCTCAAAGAACTTTACAAAAGGCGGGTCAGTCTCGTGAAACATTTCACAGGTAGGGAAACTGAGGCACAAGTCACTGAGTGAGTCACTAGCAGAGCCGGGAACAGAACCTAGAAATCCTGCTGCCTATTCTCCTGCTCTTACTCCTTCCTCTTTCCCATCAGTACTTAAAGCAGCAGCAGTCAGAGTCATGGCACTCAGTGAAAGAGCAACAGGTGTTTAAAAATAACCTTGCTGGAAACTGCAAGACCAATGAGACAGCTCGCACTGATTTCCAACCACCACTTGGCCCTGTTGGGCTGCGCGCTGTACACAACACAATCAAGAGACGTAGGCCCTGTCCACTTTGATTTCAATATTATGCTCTATTTCCTTTTCCCCACTTGCTTTTTCTTCTCAAGCGTCGATTCACATGCATGGGTGACGGGATTTATTTTTGTATAGACAGTGTCTGACATTTAATAACAACCACCCCTCACTATTATATAGCATTTGTCATCAGTAGATCTCAAAGCACTGTACAAAGGGGAGCAGTTTCATTATCCCCATTTTACAGATGAAGAAACTGAGGCAAGGATTGGGGAAGTGACTTGCCCAAGAGGTCACCCAGCAGGCCAACAGCTGAGCCAGGAACATAATCCAGGTCTCCAGAGTCCCAGCCCAGCACTCGATCCACTTTACCACACTGCTACATCCACTGAGGCTTTAAAAAGCTGACTATTTAGAAACACACATTAGGACATTTCTAGCTGCTCATTCAGGAAATATTCAACCTCGCCATTGCTACAGCAGCCCAAAGGCACCCACTTGCTTAACTATAATGTCCATGGAGCTGCCCAAGGGGCCGAGTCGAGCACGTGCGTATGCAGTTTGCAGAATCAGGGCCTGCGTGCCAGAATTACTGCAAAGGGTTAATCTGCAGCCAAACAGCAGCCGCAAAGGATATGCCATTGACTCCTTCAAAGCCTCACAACTAGAAATCTGAGATGAGACCCCATTAGCCAGCTCTTCCTCCCCTGCTAAACAGACCTCATGACTATCAGCAAGCTAGGGACCTGGTTTCATCATTGTTAACATGAGAACAGCCATACTGGGTCAGACCAATGGTCCATCCAGCCCAATGTCCCTGTCTTCCAACAGTGGCGAATGCCAGGTGCCCCAGAGGGAATGAACAGAACAGGTAAATATCAAGTGATCCATCCTCTGTCACCCATTCCCAGCATCCAGCAGTTAGAGGTTTAGGGACACTCAAAGAGCATGGGATCATGTCCCTGAGCATTTTGGCCAATGGGCACTGATGGATCTATCCTTCATGAACTTAACCAATTCATTTTTGTACTCAGTTATACTTTTGACCTTTGCAACATCCCCTGGCAAGGAGTTCCACAGGTTGACTGTGCTGTGTGAAGTGGTACTTCCCTTTGCTGGTTGTAACCTTGCTGCCTATTAATTTCATTGGGTGATCCTGACTCTTGTGTTATGTGAAAAGATAAATAATACTTCCCTATACACTTTCTCCACCCCATTCCTGATTTTATAAACGCTCATTACATCCCTCCCCCCACCCCTTGGTCGGCTCTCTTCTAAGCTGAACAGTCCCATCTGTTTAGTGTCTCCTTGTATGGAAACTGTTCCATACCCCTCCCCATTCTTGTTCCACATGTGCAACATGGATGGGAACTGGTTGTGTCTACTTAGGCTCCGACCACCTCCATCCACCATGCAAAAATAGGCAAGATTTTCAAAAGTGGCTAGTGATTTCAGGGGCTCCACTCGAGACTTCTTTAAAGGGGTCTGATTCTCAGAAGGTGCTCAGCACCCACCATCTGAAAAATTAGAGTTTCCAAGAGGTCTCAAGTCAGCCCCCACCCCACACCTTTGAAACACATGGCCACCACAGCTGTTTTTACTTGCCCATGTGGATATAATCATGTTAGAAATGCATTTTCTAACCCAGGGATCTTACAATATGGGGTTAGCATGTGGCCCACACATTTTCCCCCACCCAGACACGGTAAAAGAAACATGCCACAACCACATGGTGGTTTTTGGAGTAGAATTCATCCTCTGTCCTAGGCTTCTCAGCCTGGTGTCAAGACAGTGGTGACGTGCTATCCACACTACAGCTTTTAACTCTATTGTACCTGGGCTAGAATCACAGTGTAGACAATGGGTCAAATTTAGGAGCCTAAATCCAATTGGCACTTAAGTCTCATTGAAAGCTTCAGTCACTTCGCAAATTATAATTAAGTGCTTTTGAAAATGTTATGAGTTACTGTAGACGTGACCTGAAGAGGAAGTGGGATGAAAAGTAAGCCAGTGCCCTCTTATTTTGCCTCTTTAGGCCAGGAAGAGAAGCATTGAAGGGTTCTTTATCTCTCTTCTTATTGTTAAGGGTTTTCTCCCTGCTTTTTTTCCCCACAGTAGAAATTCAAGGCTTGTCTGAACTGGGTCTTTCTCTCCAGACTGAAGACTTAGCGCCATGACATCACCATGAGAACCAAGCCAGTGAAAGCTGAGCCATTGGCCGGGGAAGACATTTGCAGTCAGACTATTGGGTGGGCGGGTTGGTTTGTATTGGTCAATAGCTATTGATTCAAATGGCCTGTTAACATTTTGGAGAAAAGAAACCTTTACTAAAGAACGCCCATTATTCCATTAAAGTCAACAAAACCTCCTCACGGACCCTCTAATGAGTTCGCCAACGAAGTCAGAGGTGACATTTCTAATAGTTTTAAGGATAAAAAAAGATTTTTATTTCTTTTTAAACAGTTTCATGCTGTCAAGTTTACACCATTAAGCAGAAAAATAAAGGGCACAACCCCAGTTAAAAACAAATCCTTTGCAGGTCTCTAATTTGGCTACTAAAATGCCCAGCTAACTGACTGCAGTGGCACCTCGAAGTACATTGGGAGCTATAATACTTGAGGTGCAAACCCATCAAACACAACCCGCTGTAGTGGATCCTACCTCCCTTTGCCAGCACACATTCAGGTAGCAAGATAAGCTGAATCGTGCCTCAGCTATCCCACCTGACTCGCTGCAACTTGGGGACGTCCTGTCCCCCGGCCGGAAAGGATGGGATGCCAGCATTAACAAGTACCCACTTTCTGCACAAACATCTGTTTTTCATCAAAAACCATTTCCCCCCAAACTGAAGTATTTCAATTTGGATATGCTGCTGATGGCCTCACGGGAGTTATAGGGCAGTTGCCTAAAGGTCTCCATTCTCCTATCTGGGGTAGGGTTCCCAAGTGGATGTCTCTCATAATGATCATGGCCAGGGATTTCCATGATACACTGTTTTTACCTCTCCAATGGGCGAGCTCCAACCAGGCAGCCTGGCCTCTAGAGGAGAGTGGGAGCATACGGCATTTGAACTACAACTTCCGTGAGGCACCCTAGAACCAGATCCAAATCAAAATATTTAGAGTGTCAACTGAAGTGTTTGTGTTTCCAAATTTTTGCTGAACAAAAAAAAGTTACCATTTTCCAGGAGGGGAAAACAGAAAACTCAACCAGCTCTATTAAAGACTAGGCCACGGACTGCAAGACTGGGATCACAGAGCATGCAAAAGAAAGCAGTGATCGGATAGCTGTAATTACTGAGAATGGCAGGGACCAGTGAGGACAGAGCCAGGAATGGCTATAAATGTAATGAACCTTAAGTTGTCTCCTAATCAGAGAGCTATTCTGGGCCTGTGATCACCATAGCTTGGCCCAGGGGCTTAGTTCCACGATCGATGGCCCACCCTGCAACATGGGCTGATCAAGATGGGCCAGACCTTTCTGCTATAAAGAACTGGATCATCATCCAGTCTCTGAGAAGCAGGGCACCTGCAGTAGATGCACCCTGAAAGGTGCCATTGGTTACTAATGTATGGCCTGCATGATGCTGTGATCACAACAGTGCCTTCTTGATTTCATGTCCAGGAATCTAAAGTTTCACTGTAACGCACTGAACCTGATCCGAAGCAAAGTCTTAAAAATACATAAAAGGTGGGGTTTCTGAATTTGATTCATGAAAATATTACGACTGCAAATTGTGCATGTACACACACCCACACCATTGGTCTGCAAACAACCACCTGTGGCTGAACCATTTGAATTCTGGACCTACAACTTACATATCAGATCTGATTCAGAGTAGAAGGGACTATTCGCTCCTTCTATGTACACACAGTGCCAAGAACACAGAGTGCAATCATCAGATAGAATAGAAATGATCTAGCCAGAAGCGTAGGCAAGAGGTTTTTCTTGGAGCAGAGCTAAAGCATTTAATGCCATTACCCTCTGCTTTGGATCTTAAACCAGCAGGACTGCACAGTACTGTTTTAACCAAACAGAAACATGATCTTAACTAGACAAGGAGGAAAAATAGGCCTGCCGACATGTACAATAACCAGATTCCAGCTGTGTTCACACCATTCTGGTCAGACCAAGAGAGCGGGATCTGTATGCTCACTCTGCCCCATCAAGGGAGCAGCGAGGGCATAGCTAGTCTGTGGAACTCATTGCCCCATGATGTCATTGTAGTCAAGAGTTTAGCAGAATTCCAGAAGGGACCAGCCATCTTTCTGGAGAACAAGAATAGCCAGAGCAAAGATTTTAAAAGTAACCAAGAGTTTTGGACTGTCCCTGTATTAGGGCAGAGCCAATCTCTAAGTGCCTGAGGGCAGGGGACTGGACTCGATGACTTCTCGAGGTCCCTTCCAGTCCTACAATCTATGAATCTATGAAATTAGGAAGAAATCTCTCCAACCAGCAGATTACTCCATAACCTCCTACTGCAAGATTTCTTGCACCTTCTGGTATGGCGCACAAGACACTGGGCGGGAGGGGCCATTGAGTTGATCTGGTATGGGAATTCTAAGATGTGCATGAGAAACAGTCAACCCAGCTTTGGTACCTCTGCTGCCAATGGACAGTGGGCTTGGGAAGAATGGGCAGGAGGATATGGGGATCTCAGCTGGGAGTGGAAAGGTACCAACAGGCCCACTGGTGAAAAGGGAGCAGTGGACATAGGTGGCGGGGAAAGGGGAGTTTAGGTCAGCGTTAGGGTTTTCACTCTGGCATTAACAGCACAGTCCCACAGATACTATGCAAGCAGCTGGCTTTAAAAGCCACTTTGACACCGCACTGGGAAGATACACAAAGCAGCGCTGTGCACTAGCAATACTGACCGCGTGATGAGACAGATGGGAATGAAGCCCGGGGTTGCCAAGGCCTACATCATTGCAGGGGACAGAGAGAAGAGCCTTTTGGCTTGCAGCAAATCACAGCTGTAATGGGCCACTGAGGGCTCCCGCAGGCCTTGCTCAGATCTGCTTAAGGCAAGGAGGGAGAAGTTTTAAAGGGGAAGAACTGAGCATGATGACAATACCATTGTTCATAGGAATCTGCTAATGGGATCCTTCAGGAAGGCAATCCAATGCATTGAAAATTTAACTTCCTTCTCCCTCCTTAAACCCAATCTAATTAATAAGAAGTTGGAGATAATTTATTGCTTGGGGAAACAGGATGAGACTAAATCGAACTAGGGCATCTACGACACAGCAGAAGGGTTTGCCATTGGATTGGCCCTGAGGAAAAATCAGAAAGGGTAGGAAACACGGGACCTTTAAATTTTGGGGGCCAATAAAATAAGTAGGACGCTAATCAGTTTGCCTGTAAGCTCTGTGGGGCAGGGCATGTCTCTCTGCTGTCTGTACAGCACCCAGTGCAACTAGGATCTCTAGGTGCTACCAGAATATAAATAAATGAGATGTTCAAGGCATCCAGAACTTGTGCATTAGAACATATTGCACCAGCAAGAGGCAGAAAACACCCTTGACTGCAAACTAGAGCGGTAATGGGATATTTAAAATAAGCCTTCCAGGATGGGTCTTACTTTTCAGGGGGGTTTACTTCTTTTTGTTACAAAGACACCAGGTTTTACCTTCCATGCTCTTTTAGCACCATTATGTCAAATTTGGGCCCAGCAGTTCATTGGTCCCATACAAAAACTGCAAAAGCAGCCCCAGTTATGAACCTACAGTCTCAAGATAAAGGGACAGTCAAACCATATGTCTGTCTGGATTTTTTTTTTTTTAAACAACCTTTTATTACTTGTAACCCTCCTCCTCCCTTCCATTCCTGTAACAAAGAGCCAGGAAAAATGACATTTACTTTTCCAGTTTGTTTACTCTGAACACTTGACAGTGCTTTGAGTTGAGTCAGTTTCCTGGGCTCCCATGTAGTCAATTTCCCAAGGTGTTTGCATGGGTCTTTCACAGAAGTGATGAAAAAAACAGCTAGGAAAATGTGATTGTAAATTGGCAGGGAGACTTGGGGCAAATACAGCAGCTGCTGCTTCCCCTGACCCCTTTTAGAAGGACCACCTCCTTAGTTAATTGTATCTCTTGAAGTCCTGGTGAAGCCTGTTTGAATGAGAGCAGGAGCATTTGACGGGACAAACTCTGTGACCTACACTGAGGGTTCCTCGCTACGCTAAGTGCTGGGGAAGGCATCTGTATAGGGGTGAATGAACTGAGTATTATCTACACTAGGGAGACAATCAGACACCAGTTCTCCCCAGTGCAATCAACAGCGGGAAGAGTCAGCAGAGAAAGCAGTCGGGGGATTTAGCAGGCTTAGATGAGATGGTAGGAAATCCATCTGAGCCTTGGCTACATTACAAGTTTTAGCATTGCTATTTCCAGGAGAGAGTTACAGATCGGATTTTTCCGCAACATGAGACAATCTGCGGAAGCAGGACCGCTGTTGCGTGGGATGGGATAGGAGGACAGGGAAGGGCAACAAATAAAGTACCTTAAAAAGCATTTCAAATGTATTCCGTTAGGCCAGGACTGGCAGAGCAGTGGGCTGATCTTTGGCTGGCTAATGGCTCAGTTTTGGTGACCACTGGCTTAGTCCAAACCCATGGGAGGAAATCTCTTTGGTAAGGACTCCTCGCCCCAGCCGGTAAGGGTTAAGATGTCTCTTGAAACATGAGTCCTCCAGCAAAAGGGATGATAATGTGATTTGACAGTCCTAAGGTAGTGGACAAGATACGAGGTTGGGACTAATGGGACCAAGGTTGTATTTCAGAAGCAATACAAGTGCTAGGTAGTAGGTTGACTTCTGAAGGGTTAAGAAGCAAGCCAAGGCCTGCAGTCTTCCTCACACATCATAAAGCAGCAAACAAGTGTACAGACCCTTTCAACATAATCATGCCTGGGTCACCTTTAATTGTTCAAATCTGAGAGTTCTTAAGCAGGAGAGCAGTCTTGAGGTGAACACAGCTTAGGCCCCAAATACAAAGTACTTTCTCCTGGGGTATTGGTGAATGGTTCCAGAGCCTTCTCCCCAGGGTACTAGTGCAGAACTGGCCCAGAAAAATGAGAATTAAGTCCCAATTTGCTGCGGTTTAGGGTCCACCCCTTTGTGAAACCGAGTTCTCCAACTGTATGCATTTGCAGCAGTGTCCACAACACGCCAGGCACTTCACAACAAAGAGGCTATTCCTGCTCCATCAAGCTCATGATTTAAAGAAGAAGGTCCACACACCCCAATCGGGATGAACCAGCAGCTCTGGGCCTTTTCATTGGCAAAGTAGGCTAGGATGACAGAGCCCAGGAACACCTCCCCTAACCTTAGAGGAGAGCCAGGTCACTAGCAGGTACAATGGAGGGATAGCTTGCACTGCGGCTGCCTATTCTGGGACCAGGAGCTCTCAATCCAGCAGTTTACACTAGTACAAAACACACAATGAAGACAGCTTCTTTTGGTGGTAAACGCAAAACATTGCGGGGGGTGGGGGCAGACAACTAAACAGGACAAAGTAGCTCAGTGCTCAAATTTCATCTGCCTTCGAGTTTCCCTTTTGATGGAACCATCAACCCGTCCTTTCCCACAAACACTCCCTAGAAATTATGATCTAGGATGTGTCTCAATCTTACCCTCCCAAGAAGTGCCACAATCTTTGATGTCCCACCATGCGGAACAGATTAATTATCTAAAAGACCCAGACCAAACAAACCGCACAGAACTCTTTCTGGCCAGAGTAGACCTTGTCTGGATTGGAACCTGCAATCAGGGTGTTAACAGGCATTTCAAACCTTCCAGCTCCCTGCCCCATTCCACTGACTATGCCATCTTCCTCTGTAGTACAAACATCAGATCCTCAAACCAATGTGGTACTGGGAAAAATCAGCCTCGGATCTCTCTGCTTCACCCATCAGGACCATCATCAGCTACGAAGAACCCAATTCTCAGCCATGGATCCTGCCATCTTTCCTCACACAAGTTTTCCACTGAAAATCGGTGGGAATTCTGCTTGAGTAAGGAGTACAGCCTCAGGCCTTGTGTTGGCAATTTTACTCTTGATGTGCAAGGCAGAATAGCTGGGCCACAAGTAGGATTAGGATTGCGGTTACATACAAAAACCTTTTCAACTTCCAACAGCAAACAAAGCAAGGCTGAACCGAAGATGCCCAACTGCATCTTCCTGATCCCAACCTTTAGAACATGGTATCAAAATGCCTTTTAACTCTTTGCAATTAAGCACCTCTCTGACAGACTCATTCAGCAGAGACATAAGTCAAGTCTGAGGCAGACACATCGGGGGTGATGGATGCCCATGCAGATACTTTCTGTGATGTCCCACGGCCAGGTAACAAGAAATTTGTGCTAAGCAAATGCATGCTGCTGGGAACCTGCCAAGGCTGTCCAACAATAAACGTCTTGCAGATAGAACTTCCCTCGCACAGGCTTATAATTCAGCTGGTTTTTACAGCTACCAAGAGTTTTGCAGAAACAGGGAAGCAAAGGAGTCCTCAATCAGGCAACGAGACACACCAGTCTCTAAGGGTCTACGCTGACCGATCTGCTGGCTAACCTTTACACTGCATCCCAGTAAACTAGATTTTTAAGGCTCCCTGGTGGAAGCACTTAAATCCCGATTATCCTGAAGGAGGGTTCCTGCTTCATTACTCCCCCCATTTATATCTGAACAGGTGTAGGGGAACAGGTAACAGCTAGAGAGTTAACTCTTAGCCCACTGCTCTCTGCGCCTAGGCTGGCAAGGGCATCCAGCCAAAGATAACATGGCAATTGCCATAGGATTCTGGGCAAAACCATTCAATGTATTCATGTCTGCAGACTGTCGCTTCGATTTGAAGATAAAAATGTGCTAAATCCAGTTTGATCTAGTTCATCACCTTTTCCCTTCCTCTGGGTCCATTCACGGTCACGGCAGCTGCTGTAACGACTAGATTCACAACACATGCAGAGTAATCCTCCTACGGGCTCTACCAACTCCCCCTTTCTCTCGAAGAAGGAAGCTAGCATCACAATGGGTAGATGAGACCCACTGAGATCATCTCATCTGACCCCCTGCAAATGCAGGCCCCAGGCCCAAGGGAGGGGAGCTGAGGTATCAAACTGGTATCACATCATCACAGCTTACAGGCCAGGCAAGAAAGAATCAAAGCTAAGTTTGTCCTGGAGTCCTGAACTCCCCCTGCTGGACCCAGCTCTGCCTACACACTTTCCAACAGTGGAGACACACCAAGCCATGCTGTGATACCCAGACTTCTCTTGGGGGTAGGGGTGTTAAATACGACTTTTTTGTTTCTAACTCTCCCTGCTCAAATCTTTGTATTTAATCTGGTTTCTGAGGAGAACCTGCTCCGCCTGCCCTGAAGATGCAGTGATTGAACTCAGGCAAAACTAACCCTTCCATTCCCTACGCTCTTCTGCAATCCAAGCTGGCAGTGCTTGTGCTCAAATCCAAGGACGCAGCCTAAACCCAAGGGAGGGATCTTCTAAGGGGCACAGTGGTGAAAGACCAGACCACTTGGTGAAGATGGGCCCCTTCTGAATCTGGAAAGTCTCCCAACTGCCATGATTTGGCAACACCTTGCAGACTAGGCCCCCGCACGGCCCTGGGGATGGCTCAGCAGGGCAGAGGAGTCAACTCAGCAGGCCAGCTGCCCTGCTAATAAGTTACCACAACAGGGGCAGATCCCTAAGCTTTGCCACTGCTTCCAAGTGGACAGCAAAGCATGAATCCTACTGCTGCCTCTTTCCCCTGCATCCACCCACTACAGACTGATCTTTTTTAAAAGCATCAGAGGCAGGGGGACACCAACCCAGGCCTCTGCCAGGAGAAAACAGGCTGGATCTAAGATTAGGGACTTAGTCCAGTGAGAGCTAGATTATCTGCATGCTCCTGACGGAAATGCCCTGATGATCCATCACCCTGCCAGCAGGACAGAGAATGCCTGAGAGATGCCAGTCTAGCAAGTTGGGTGAGCAGACCTCTAGCTCAGGAAGGCGCTCAAACATCAGTGGGATAAGGACCATCTAAGCTCCTGTATAGACAGGAACTGGACACAGGCAGATCTGAGCACACAGCAACCCAGCTTCCCCTCTCGGATTCTACCCAGGGCAGGATTTAGCCCTACAGTACATTCTAATAGGGAAATCACCTGGCCCTGTTGAGAGTGTCAGGCTAGACACACCCATCAAGAACAAAGGTCGCTCAGGAAGGATGAGTTTAATTCACCCTGGAGGAATGAGCCAAGCGTTAAAAATTCCGACAGTTCTGGTGGCTTTCCTCAGCTTTTGACTATGGGGTTGACTACCCAGCCAGCTTTGCACACAAATCCCAGAGGGCTAAGGGAATCCTCTGGTTTTAGCAGTTGCTTGGAGCAGGGCGGGAGATGGACATGCTATGGCTTGATTTGCATGAGTCAACACCCAGCATGCTTTGGCTCACAGTTCTGGTGTTGGGTGCAGAGCAAAAGCTGCCTTCTGAAGCATGCCATGTGGAAAGGACAATTTTGAAGATAAGAAGGGATGGGACAGGTGGACAGCAGTAAGGATGGCACTCCCACACACACACTAGCAACAAACAGTACAAGTCTCTCTACTAGACAAGGGCCATGCTCACCCCTAAGAGCTTGACACTGTGCTGATGCCAGGAAAATCAGCCCTTTAGTCAAGGGCTGAGATAGCAGCTGAGATCTTTGGGAAATCTGACTAAGGCTGCATCTTCAGTGCAAAAAGTGTGTTCTTAACTCAGGTTACAATAGCACCGAGAACACAGCTTGGCTCGTCACTCAGGTTAGCAGCTCAACCCACATTAAAAGCTGAGTTGCCACGTCCTCCCTGTTATTTTAACCCGAGTTAGCTAACCCGTGTTAAGAACACATGCCGTGTAGACACACACTGAGAGTCTGGCACTCCCAGGGAAGTGGGAGGGTTGCTCAGGCCACGCTCCCAGAAGGGGAGGGATAGGAGACAGGTTTGCCTCCTCTCCCTCCATTCCCTTTCTCCCCTTGTTGCAGTAACTTCCACCCCTTTCACTTGTTGCTGATTCTCAGCAACTCTTTGCCACGCTCTAGCTTCAGACCCCTGCGTTTCCTCTGCTCCCTGTTCTTCCCCTCTCAGCCCTACCACCAGCCAGCTAGCCTGCCCACCTTCATCTCCTCTTCCGCGTTCTCACTTTTTCGGCCCTTTTCAATTCATGTTGCTGCTTTCTCATCTAGGTCTCCAGACTATGATCTCTGCACTGAAATATTAGCCCATGCTCTTGTTTTCTCCTCCTCTCTCCAGCTTGCTGATGCCACCGTCCTTTCTTCATGGCCCAACCATGTCTCCCCACCTGAAATTCTTGCACTGGCTTCAGCTCCTCTTTAAGTATCACTTCCTGCCTAGTCACACCTAACCTGGCTTCTGACAGCTTCCTGGGTTGTCTTCTTCACTGTGTCTTCATGCCCCTCGCCCCTGCTTTTTTTTTTTTAAACCTTGGAAAAGGTTTTTCCCAGCAACATGCCACAAATCCCATCCCCTCAGATGCTTCAGGAGGCAGACCTGTTCTGGAGCACATGCCAGTAACTCAGACCACACACCTGTCAGCTCTCCTGCAGCTCTTTCGGAAGGGACTTTTCCCTTTATTTCTAAACCCTTTGGCCCAGGAAGTCCACACTGGTTTGGCATGTTCGCTAGTTGGGTGTGCACAATACACACCCAATGGTATTAAAATAATTCTCTCAATACACCCAGTGGTCTTTCCTCCTCCATCTCAGACCTAGCTTGGCCTCTATTTCACCACTGCTTCCCCTCCTTCCATTTTCCTGATTTGTCCTCCTCTTATTTTTCCCTTCACCTGCACAAACCTAAGATTTAAGTGTTCCCCAAATAAGTGAAAAGCCCCCGTGTCCAGAGCCCGTCCTCCACAGACCTAGCCAGAGTGAGCATTAGAAGAGCACAGGTAACAAACAAAGCCACAGTTCTGAGCGAGACAAGGAGATTCAGGGAAGGATGGAGACTGACAGACTCCTGGGGCTCTGGTCTTGACTCAGTTGAAAAGGATTCTCTACACAACCTGGGACTTCTGAATGGACTATGGTATTTCAACAATGGGTCTAAGAGGCTGGGACTATGTGTTGGTGCATTATGGCAAATCCCATTCACCCACACCAACCAGCATTAAGATAAGACCCACTTACCGGCATATCTGGCCACTCAGCATCAAGCTACAGTTGGGAATGGGGGAAGTAGGAAAAGGGAATCCTTTAAAGGCAAAAGTTACCATATGTGCTTTAAAGACTACAATGAGGAGTGTAATAACTCAATGCACTGGAGCAAGAGATAATACAGTAACAGGAAATATTTAATTTTCCAATCTCCACTTTCCATTTTTATAAACTGAAAAGAAAAAAATTAATATATTACAAAATATCTGTACAGAGACAAAAGTACAACCAAAAAAAGGCGCGCTCAGTCTCAAAATGAAACTCAGGAGAGGTACAATAAGGTGTTGGTATGAGACTTCTCTGCTGGGGAACACATTGGCTACAGCTTTTAGACATTGGTGTTAAACCCAAAGATGATCTAACATTAAGAAAAAAAAAAAGGAGGGGTGAATAATCTATTTAGTTGCCTGTAACCTGTACCACCACCTTATAATCACATACAATTTGTTTTTTCTTTGTAAATCTTTTAGTCTTCTACGTACAGAGCCCCTCAGGATAAATTCAGCTACGGCTAATGAAAGGGAGAAAATAAACAGCTGCCACCACCCTCCTTCCCCAGGATCATAAATACAAAGTAGAGGCTTGTGCCCCTTCCATCTACATGCTCCCTTCATCAGAAATGGAGCCACTTTCTCTCATCTGTTCTAGAGTCACCTGTGCAATGGAATTAATGTCTTCGTGGTGCAATTAAGTAACACATTTTGGATGGAGCTCAGTGACTTTCCCCCACTCTCATTCTAACTATGAGAGATTTAATTCTGCACAACTTTGCTCAGCGTGTTTAAAAGGATAACAGATGAACAGCAAATACCATTTCCCCTCCCACCATAATCCCCTGGTATTCAAAGGTATGACCCAAAGCTCACTGAAATAGAAGGGTGCTGGATAAGGTTGAATATCAGGTGCATATGGGGCACGGGAGGGTGTTTAAACTTAAAAACAAACAAAAATTCTGATTTTGTTTAGTTTTTAGATTCAGACTTGAAAGGGGAATGAAAATCCACTTTCACATTACCACGGCCTTTGGGATCCCCAGCATGTTTTTAAGGCATCCTGCATAATTTATTATTGACTGATGCAATCAAAGAAACAAAATCGCTGTAATAGCATTTGATGGCATGTAACACAAATACGTGCATAGAAACAGCGTGAATGGCTGTTTTCTTTATTCACACTTATGGGGAAGCTGGCAGGCCAAATTGGGGTTCACAGCATTGCTTCTTTTCAGGGCCTTTGGAGCCAAGTTTCACTACAAAAGCCAAGACAGATAATGCCCTCGTATCTTGGGAGTTACCCCACAGACAGACTGAGGAGCGCAAATAAAGTCAATACAGGTCTGGTCACACGGAGCAGCTCACAAGACTGAGGTTCTGGACTAGAACTCCTGGAATTCAGTTCTGTTAGAAAGCGAATAGCACATAGATGGGGCCACGTCAGAGGAATTCAAGTCGATTTCCCTCCTTCCCCAAAGAACACAACTTTCTGGTGAGGCAGACAAATCCATGGATGAAAACTAGTAACAAAAGTGGAAAGAAAATAAAAAATAAAAGAGAAGGATGCATCTGCTTCCTGCACAGACTCAGGACTGTAACACAATTCTTCCAAAATTCAAACAGGCTTGGGAGGAAGAGCCAGGACAACTAAAAATGTGTCAGAATGTCTGACAGCTGCATGTTGAAAAGAAAAATATTTATAAATATATATTTAAATAAAATGTCTGGAGCAGTTATTCTGTTTTATTTAGTGCACTCTGCATTTTTACAGTACTATTTTTGCACAATAGGCATGAACTGGCAATTGGAAAAAAATCCACAAATTTACATTTGGAATTTTGCAAACTATGTTACTAGTCTTTGCTGAATCGACAAATAAGGATTTGCTTTTTTAGTCACACAAATGGACTTGTAAATATTACAGGAGAACATAAATTCTCTCTCCTTCTTCCACCTGCTTCTTGAAAGCTTTTCCCTACAGTCACTTGTCTGTGTTTATAAGGCAGATTTTCTCCCTGCAGGTCACGATGCACCACCTGCTGGGGGGAGGGTGTGGTTTTTATTTTTTAAAACAAGGAAAGAAATCCTTTTGCACCGATCAGAAGGTCTCACGGCCATACAGATTCTGATCGATTTTACACATCAACACTGTCATTTTAAAAATTAAAAGACTAGATGTATGTTTTCCTTTGGAAAAACCCACTTGGAAGAAAAAGCCCGAAAATGTGTATTCTTGTTTTATTAATTTTTGTTTTGTTTTGTTTTGAAGCCTTAGAAATGGACAACATTGCAATGTTCTGCAGGAGAAGAAAATCCATTGTAAATACTTTCTTGACCACACCAAAAATATATATGTATATAGAAATGATACATTAACCCTCGAAGTACTCAAACGCTGCCAGCCTGGTTTAAAACAGCAGACACGCACACCGCCAGCCCCGACAGCATGACTGACATTTACAAAAAAGATACTCCCAGCTGGCAAAGTTTCCCCACCAGAAAATTTCTGCTTTAAATTTTAAAATATTTTAGAATTGAAGTATTACAAAGGTTTTTTCTTGCTGTTGTTTTAAAGTTAGGAGTTCTCTTAGGCTCCTGAGCTTCTAAAAAGACCATTTCCACTGCAAATGTATGGAGGAATAATAATAATTAAAAAAAAACAACCAAAGAGCCCTTTCAAAAGCCAGTGCACTAAGGCTGCCATCAAAACACACAACCTAGGATCTGGGAGGGAGCGAGACTGAGCTTGTGATCTCCCAAGTGTGAAACTTTGAGAGACGATCTGACCTGAAAAGAAAGAGGGGAGTGAGGGGGTGCCCTGTAGCTTAGTGGAAAGTAGGGATGCTAAATAAAAATTTGTAATACAACTAGTGCCATATCCTGGTTCTCCAAATCCAGTCTAGGTGATCTAGGCACCATTCTATGAATACTTTAAATAAAAGGATTGAAAAAAAAAATTGCCTTGGGAAACGGACCCTCTCTGAGTCCTGCCTGAACACCAAGGTAGTTCTCTTTCTGAGAAGCCCGAGTGCCAGGCAAGTAAAACATTTTTATTTTCTTTTTCCATTTTTTCCTCCTTTTTTAAACAATTCTCCACCATCTGCAGCCTAAGGCAGAAAACTCACCATTATTGTCACTAACCAAGTGAGAAGTTTGGCTAGCAAAATGCCCAGTCAGGACTCTTACAGTATTTTGGAGGGCACTAGCTAGCGGCCTAGCGACAAGGAATACAACATAGAGCATTGCAGTAGCCGAAATGTAGACAATACCTCGCTCTGGCAAAAAAAAAATAAAAAAAAATAAAAATAAAAATAAAACAAAATTCATTTCACTAAAGGTTGAGAGGCAAGGGAGGGAAGGAGATCATCACAAAACTCAAATCTCTTAATAAGGAACCCCTCTCCCCCTTCCCCCTCTTGGAGGCACTCTACTAGGCCCACGATAGGCCTTTCCATAAACGCCCCAGTTTTGACCCGTTCCTGTCCCGCTGGAGCTAGTAGTCCCTGGCCCCAGCTCGCTGTAGTTTTGAATTTTGGCCTCTGGGTGTACCAGTGTGTTGTTGCTCCCCTCAGCTTTTACAAAGGACTGCCCAATAACCGAATGTAATGCTAAGGGGACTCTGGTGAAACGGAGGTCCTGGTCCCCTGGAAACTGGACAGATCCTGTGCCCTGGTAATTGCTCGCCTCCCCATGGTGGCTCACAGAGCCCAAAAAGGTCCTGCTTTTCCCCAGAGTCTGGGCAGGGGGTTCTGTTAAAGTTTGACCAGCACTCCGCTCGTCAGCACTGAATCCCCCCTCCGACCCCTCTGTGCCGTAAGTCCTGGATGGCTGCGATCTGACGTAATCTGCAGATCTCAAGGCTTGATGATCGGGCGTCGAGTGGCTTAGCGGCTCCGCCTCTTGCTGAGAAAAAAGCTGCAGCAGAGCAGCCGTCACGGCTGGGTTCAAGTCCTGTGCTGCACTGGAGAGATCTCCTTCAGACAGAGGAGGTGGTGGTGGTGGTGGTGGTCCAGGGGGCTCAGGGGGTCTCTTCTCTGGTGGGAGAATGCGAGGAGGACATGCTGTGGAAGGGTTACTTCTTTTAAACAACATCTTAAATCACATGTTAACAGACATCAACACATTTACAGAAAACAAACAGCCCACCACGGGAGACAGCCTGCTCTCTGGGATGGACAGAGAAAGAGGCGGAGTTTTTATAGCTGGTAATCCTTGGAAGGTAAGTGTACAGGTTCATTAACATTTTTCCCTGCTCTTACTCCCCCACCTGCCCACATTCTTGGCTCATCAAGAACAGCTGCCCTAACACATGGGTACCTGTGAACACAATTCCTACTTCTAGATCAAAGGCTAACGCAGAGAGGGAGAGAAAGACAGATGCGAAATCACGTGACAGAGCATGTGCCTTGAAAGCAGTACCTCCTGCTGCTGTAAAAGGACATAAGACCTCAATGCTCTATTAATACACTTATTGGCAGCTGTATCTCAGGACTAACTGTATACAATTTTGCTGATGAAGCGTGGACCCACTGTGTAAAAACCAAGAACAAGTTTTGACCAAGATCCGAGCCTTAGAGTAAAACGGAATTTCCCTTCTTCACTACTTAGGAAGCTTGTGACAAGAATTATATTTTTTTACTTGGTTTGTTTTATAGCAGCTTAAATAAATTTGCACAAGGACAGTCTTAAGAATATATATATATATATATATAAAACACTCAGAAGTATAAAGATGTTTTCACATGATTTACAGATTGCCAGTTACAAAAGGACAATCAGTTTATTTCGTGCTCTGTTTTGCCTAGAGTTGAACTAATAAGGATGTTTGTTTCAAAAGGATTTCCCCTTATGAGAACAAAATATTTTTTGCACATTGTCATGGTCACAACTCTGTTACTGGTGCCTATTTACTGCTGCTACTGAGTCAGTGGTAAGAACAAAGTGTTCTGCTTTCTTACATCACAACAGTGAAGGGTTCCATCCCATTCCCAGTTAAAAAGCAATCACAGTCAGAAAAGTGACTATGCATTTAAAAAAAACAACACACAACAGAGAGACGGCCATTTCCTATTGGACAGATCTGCATCCCTGGGTGTCTGGGTGTCAGTGTGATGGCTTTACTGAAAAAACCAGTTCTGACTCTTGTTAGGCTTGCAGAGCTAATGCAGCTGTAAGAGTATGATTCAACGTGAGCTCATTGTCAACAACACTATCAGTCGAATGGTGATTCTTGTTATTACTGGTGATGCTATAAGAGGCATCAAGGACATAGCCTGAGAGTCAAAGCCTTGGTGGAGTTTGCAACAATGGTAATTAAGAAAATCATCTTTTGACTTAACGCAGATCAGGTTTGGTCAGAACACAAAGCACACACTTTCCAGTAACATTTTTAAGTTAATTTTTTCTGACTATTAATTGCACTTTAAAACTAGGTTGTGTTAAAATCCAGAGGATAAGACAGACTCTTTTGGGCCCGTGCCCATTTATCAAATAGTTAATAATAATAATGCAAGACGTTGCACTGTACTTGACCCTGGTTTACAATAACTTCATGATATTTCAGTACTGGGGCAAAAGTATGATCATGACTAAATTCTGATAGGTGTGTATATTTGGATGGAGTGATTGCTATTACTGAAAAGCAAGATCTTCAACTGTATTGCAGAGAGGAGCTGGGAATAAGGTTGAAAGAGGTTCTCCGGAGAAATAAGTTGTAATTCATTTGCAGCAGGAGCTTCTATAATCTGCGGCTCCTATCATCCTGTGGTGCTCTGTTGGCAGTAACGGAAAATATGGATGCACATTTAAACTCACCTCTGGGAAGGAAATCCAAGATTCCACTGGCACAAGCCAAATCTTTTATGAACAAATCTCCCTCTCTCTCTCACTATCTTAGAAATGGGCACTCAGCTCAATTTTGTTCAAGTTTGTTGAATTTTAGGACTCATGACAAGGAGAGAGACCATTAGAACGGTCTAAAACCAGGCGCAGCAAAGCCAGGCATGCCAGCTTTTTCCTTCCAGAACTGCTGCTGCATTCCCTCCCAATCCTGTGCAACACACTCGTCTTTTCTATATATATTTTTCCATGTGTGAGAAAGACCACTAGGACGCTAAGAGGAATTAGTCACTGCACGGCTCTGATGTCCTGTGCAAAACCTGCCTGCATGTGTGTAAAAATGCAACATGAATTTATTAGCACAGTATCACTGGCCAATGTTAATCAGTCACTGGGTATTGGATCATACCAAAGAAGAACTCATTGGGTTTGTCTTTTACAAGAGGAATCTTTTCAAACTTCACTGTCCATTCACCACCCTATTGAAGGATTTTAAGTGCTCTGGAGAAGTGAGGTCGCCTGACCGATTTTTTGTGCTTTGCTACTCAGGAAGTTTTAACCATCTGCCCTAGCTGCTCAAGCCTATTTATGAGATTCTGCTGCACCCAATCTCTCAGCTAAAGCGACTTGAGTGAGTTGCCAGTCACCTCCCCAGAGAGTCCTGAAGTCTGACACCCCCAAAGCTGGCGCAAACTTGGCACCATGCTTCTTTCCAGCCCTTTGGAAAGCACCCTCTTTACAATGTGCAAGAGGCCTGGCTCCCTACGGTCACAGTTATAAACTAAATGCACTTTTATGGAATGTTTAAGATTCCTCAGAAGGGTGAATGGCACCCAAGGTCCACAAGCAACAGTCACGATTATTTACCTGTGCTTTCCTCCTGATGCGTGGTAGGGGTTTTCCTTGGCCCACGTTGCTCACTGCTCTTTTCCCCGTTGCTTTCCTCCAGGTTTACAGCAGGTTCCTGGGTCTTCATCAGCTGACTCAGCAGAACAGCCAGCATGTTCTGCATATCTCCCTGAGTGCTAGCCGCTTCCGGGGTTGTCTGCTCCTCTGGCGGCTGGACCTCTGTGGGTGGCTCTTCTTCGATGGCCTCCTCCAGGGCCACTTTCTGAGAGTCCTGTTGCTGAGTTGTGACTTCTGTCAGAGCACTGATGGACTGGTTGAGAGCTTCCAGCTGCTGCTGCATCTCTGGGTTAGAGTGTACATTCAACAGCTGGGCCATCTGTGGGACACTGAGATCTGTCTGGCTCTGCAGCAAGTTCAGTAAAACAGCCAGTTCGCTTTGATTCAGCTGCTGCGTGATGTCTCCAAGGCCTGCACAGAAATACAAGAAGCGTCACAGAAAGCGGCTCGGGACAGGCATACCACGTAAGTTCATAACCATTACTTCAGAAAAGCAGAGCAGAAACCCCGCCCCCACCTCAACCTTTCAAAAGCAAGGAGGGAGTTTTAGGAAAGGAATTCCATGCCAAAGTTTGCTCAAGTACCTCCTGATGATCTAAGTTTGGGCACTCAGCGTTTGGCTGTTTTGGCTCATTTTCATTCCCCGGTGTGGTGTTAATATTTTACATTCCCCTAGCACTTCCTAACCAGAAGAATTCTCCAGAGTGCTTTGCAGACCAGAAGTGCTTCCTCCAGCACAGAAAACCAGATCCTTCTGGGTTGGAATGCAGCAGTTGTTTAACAGCACACATTACAATTCTGGGCAGAAAGCGCAGCAGAGTAGGGATCCAATCAAAACGGGAGGGGAAATTGTGTTGGGCAAAATGTAATTTCTCATGCTGGAATCTGGTCAGAGAGCATGTGGGACTGGGTCCTGATAAGCATGGGTCGAAGTCTCATCTGAAATATGACACCCGCTAGTGGCACAACCTCCCTTTGCACCACACTGGAGCACAGCACCAGTTGCTGACTCAGAAAAGAGTGCCATTTGTTGCTGAATCATCAAGTGGTCAGTATATCAGTATCAAACTATGGGTAAGAAATGAGCGTGGGTATTTTATTTTATACTCTGTTCTTTTTTGCAAAACTGTCAGAAGCTTGAAAACAAGCTTTTGTTACTTGTTAGACAAACGGCAAGCTGTGACTTCTAATTTTCCACTTCACTCTGAATGTTTTATTCTTCCTTCATTCACCCAACCCCATTCCCCTTCTTTTAGCCACACGTTGCATCCCAACTCACAATCTCACTGGGGCACGATGGAGTCCTGATCCCTGACTGGGGTTCCTCGATGCTTCCATAATACACAGACAACAGATTTGTTTAGAAAATGTTGGATGTGTCTGTTTCGAGGGGTCAATATGGCTCCCTGGCATTTTCTTAATATTTAGGCACCAGCATGAATATACAGTGCAAGATCCTGATCCTGCACACATTTACTACCAGGCCTAATCTTTACTACAATCATTAATGGGTAAAAATCCATTGATCCCAGCAGAGAATTTGGACTTTGCCTACAAGATAGTCTCACCTCCTCCTATTCTGAAGGTTAGTCATTATAATGCAAAACACAATTAGGTCAAAAACAATTACAGAACAGAATTCTTAGCTCATCCAGTCCATCCGCCTGCCAGTGCAAGACTGTTTCCTTAAGTATATTCTCAGATACTTTGCTGGTCTTAAATCTCTCACAAGATTCTATTTAGCATTTGTTGTCATTCAGGAATTCATGCAAAGGAGCAGAGGGTGTATACTGGTACGTACTAGGAGCTCATTTCCTCTCTATGTAACGTATACTCCAGCTGACTACAAATTTGACCAGGAGCCTTCAGAGACCAGCTGTAAACACTTGCAATTGACAAAGTTCACACTGGAATGGACATAGGAAACCGTTGTGACAACATCAAACTGACCTATTGCATCTCCAGCACCAGGCTCTATCTTGAGCGGGGCAGGCTGCGGGTGTGCCGGGCTGCTGCTGTTCTTCACAGCATCTGTGCTCGTTACAGAGGTAGGTTCTTTCCGAGAAACTTTAGACGACGGAGGTTCCTCCACTGTGATCCCACTTTGCCGTTGTCGTCGGCGTTTCTTGCTCCACAGCTCGTGGCAATCCTGCCAGTGAGGGAGGCTGGAAGAGGACAAGACTTGGTAAGAGAAGAAACATAGGGAAAGTGACGAGAACTCCTCTGGGAAGTCCTGAGTTGCACTCGCATGGCTGGGGAAGTTCTCAGTAACCCAAAAGGATCAGTGAAATGTTGCTCTGATGGCAGCAACATTACTAAACAAGGAGGGGTTTGTGCCCTACAGTGAGGAAGACATTTGTGCGCTCACATCGTTTAAACTGTACAGGGATCTTAATAAAGTCAGTATTAGATTAGCTTTGATGCATGTACCTCCTAGTCAGGGCTCAATAAAAGGGTAACTGGGTGAAATTCTATGGCCTGGCACAGACAGAAGACACAGATCAGATGATCTAGTGCAGGGGTTCTCAAACTTTATTGCACCATGACCCCTTTTTGACAACAAAAATTACTACATGATCCCGGGAAGGGGGACTGAAGCCTGAGCCCACCCAAGCCCCACTGCCCCAAGGGTGAGGGTGAGAGAGAGAGAGAGAGAATGAGTGAGTGTGGGGGGAGGGGAGGGGAGAGGGCAAAGCCAAAAACCTCGGCAGTGGGACTTCAGCTTCAGCCCTGGGCAGTAGGGGTCGGACTTTGGCCCCAGACAGCGGGGTTTGGGCTTTGACCCTAGGCCCCAGCAAGTCTAATGCCAGCCCTGGGAACCCCATTAAAAAGGGGTTCGCGACCCAGAGTTTGAGAACCGCTGATCTAATGGTCCTGTAAGGACAAAACCTCTTCCTGTAGCCATATTGTAAGGCCTAAGGTCTTTGTCTGCAGCCATATTAGAAGCAGCAGCCATTAGCTAAGAAGTAGGAAGTCAGATCCTCACATTCCATCTAAATTACATTAAAACAATGTAGTATCAGGCTGTTAGGAAGAAGACCCTGTCCTAACAGCACCCACTATCACCAGATAAAGAAACAGATCTTAAGATGGTTAAAGAAAAAACTTAGTTCGATATTATCCTGTCGGTCAAGAAACCACTTATCGATAGTTGTGGTTGTGAAATCCTCAATTCTTTGTTTTGTCATTATGGTCCCCACTTCCCTATTGTCTGTCTGGTTCTTTGATTGTTTCTGTCTGTTACATAATTAATTTTACTAGGTGTAAATTAATTAAGGTGCAGGGTACATTTGGTTAGAGAATTTTGTTACAATATATTAGACTTGGTTAGTAAAATTTTAGTAAAATGACTGGCTAAGGCACCGCTAAGCAGGACTCAAGTTTCACTATATAAATTGGGGTCAAAAAGGAAGTTCTTTGGGAACCAGCTCCAGAACACAGGCCCAAAGATCAGAGCTGCCAGACCTCAAGACTCTGCCAACCACACCGTGCAGAAACTGGAGTCCCCCAGATGACATGATCCTGACTGGCCATCAAGAAAAGTTCATCCGTCTTATTGGGAGTGTGGGCATTGTATGTGTAGCATGTGCAGTCTGTTTTGGTGATTGTTAATAAACAGAAGTTAAAGGAGGATATTACTGTGTAAGGCTCTTTCACTGGTAACAGACCCTGTAAACTCGCAAAAGATTAAGCCCTGAGCACATAGGGAATGGGTGTTTGCTCTGAGCTTGGAGGAGTGGAGCCCAGAGCCCACGGAGGGGTAAAGTTAGGTACCTTTTGTCTGGAGCCCTAGAACTGGGAAAGGGTGGGGGTGCCTAAGTTAACCGGGTTATGCCTTGAGCCCTAGGAATGAGGTAGGAGGTGGGTTCCCTAGAGCGTGCAAGTGACAGATAATTTTGTGCGGGTAACAGTCCCTTTTGGCCTTAAAAAAAAAAAAAAGAATCTAGTTCATAGGCCCAGGGAAAACCCAGACACCCGTTTCACTGCCTTGCATATGTCTAGATTCCTCATTTGGAGCGCTAGGAGAGCTCAGTGGCAATGCTCAGTGCCTCGCTGAGACCTCTCAAACAATCCAAGCATGTTTACAGGTTTGGGTTTTGCTTGGGAACAGCCAGCTGCTCCAGCAGTTTTTGAAACCCAAACCCATCAGGGCCTGCAACGTGCTAAACTGCGAGACACAGTGATTGTCTCACGACAGGGGTTGCCCTTGGCAGCTCTAAAGAGGTCACAGGTATTTCAAAACCAATCATCCCTGTGTGCGTGCAGAGACACAAAGGAAGCAGAGCAGGGTTTCACAATCAGTGTGCTCTGTTGGGTGGAGCTGTGACACGCTGCTCACCAGCAATCCTTCTAGCCAATTAATAAGCAGTATTAACCAACTCAAAAGCCCTAAAGAGGATGCGGGTTTTTAATTATACTTTACCCTTCTATATCATCTTCCATCAGAGGATCTCAGAGCACTTTACAAGCATCAATAAACTGAGCTTCAGCCGCTGTGAGAGATAAGTGGTATCCCCATTTTACAGAGGGGAGAGGCAAGAGACACAAAGGTAAAGTGACTTGCCCACAGCCACACACTGTGGCAGAGCAGAGCAAAGAGCCTAGGAATCCTAGCTCAGACCACTGCTTTTGGCAAACTGCAGTGGGTGATGCTGATTGACACTTACTCTGGAGGAGCCATCTTGCCGAGGTCCACATCCTTAAGGAAATCACTCTGCAAGGCCTGTTCTGCTGTGCAACGTTTGCCAGGGTCCAGGGTCAGCATGTGGTCCAGCAGATCAAGAGCAGCTGAAGGAATGCTGGGTAAAAATGATGGGGACAAGACTAGAATTAAGAGGCTGTTATAAAAAGAGAGGGAGAGTGGAAACTGTGCCACATGCTCAGAAAATGGCTTGACCATTCCCCTTGAGACATGGGGAAGACCCACCCAGTCCACATTAATATTGGAGTCGTACCAGCTCAAGCAAGGGACACACTCCAAAGTATCTGTGGCATGAAAAATAGACCTGGATTCACAATCTTTTCAGTGTCACTTTAGCCATTAGTGACTTTGAACTCCTCTTTGAAGCCACAAGGCAAATCACATGATTAAGGTCTTCCAGAGACGTGCACACCACTGCTCTTGGAGGCAGACAACTGCAGCTTTCCCTTGGGCCTGGTTCTCAGGAAAGGAGTCTTGACAGGCTGATGCTGTGCTGGAAGTTTCCTAGCCAGTGAACTTAAAGTGAGTGCTGCAAAGAGCTGTGAGTGGGGTTACAAGGCAGCTCATTCTTGAGCAACAATCACAGGGTAGAAATTTGAAGAGGTGTTGATGGGCCGCCAGCTTTCTGGGATGGGAAAGAGTCCCCCAGGAGGGCACAGGGAAATGGGAGAACTGTCCCTTCATCCCACCACCACCTGCCCTGCCACCTAAAGGAAGGTGAAGGTAGCCAGCGGACGTTATAGTGACATGGCTAGCAAGCAGTTACAGAGGTCATAAAGCCACAAACACAGTCACTCATCTCCTCTCCTATCAAACTCACAAAGAGAACTCCTCCCGCAGACGCCTTCGGTATTGCTTCTTCGGTTTCATAGTGTTAAAGTAGGGCAGCTTGATGACGTCTGGCCACACAGCTGGGCAGGGGCTCCCGCAGAGCCGGCTACAAGAGAACCGGAGAGCAAGAATACAATCAGCACGCACAGCACAGCCAGCAGGAGAAGCAGAAGAGCTGCCCAAGTGAAACAATTTCCTCTCTGACTCAGCTTAGCATATAGACAGCCCAGGTCTGAGGACACACTGAGGAGTATTAGACCAAAGCTCAGGTAAAAGCAGTATCAGAAAGAGGCTTACCTTGGTTTTAAAACCATCTGACAGAGAGTTTTCAGTGCTGATCTCTATTTTTGCAGGAGTGATTTTTACACTCAAATACCTACACCCTCACTTCACTATTGGTGTAAATATTAATAGTCAGGCATCAACCTGGTTCGCAAGTACAAACACCTAGAGGCCTAACTACTTGTATTTGTAGTTACTGTCATTGCTGGTCTCACTTTGCAAACTGATTAGGTTTTAATAACTGCTGTGATACTAAGACTAAGTGCCTGAGCCAGTTTCCCCCATACTACTTCTCGGACATGCGTGCACAATGGTTTACCTGATTAATTCAAGCTGAGCCAGTTCCAGATTGGCTTGAAAAATAGGCTTCTTTGTAAACAGTTCCCCAAGGATACAACTGGAAGAGGAAAACCGACAGGTCATGACAGCAGACACTGGGGATGATCATTTGACTAGTGTTGCATTTCTGTCTATAAGCAGCTTTGCCTGAGGGTTCATTTGCATCAGAGCTCAAAACTCGGAACTGCCCAACTAATCTGTGTGCGAAGAGTCGGCTATCTCATGCATTTAGGGACCAACACTTGCCAGTGGCCCTGTTAAGATGTCAAGCCTGCAATATATTAACTCTTCTCAGACAAAGGGAAATGTAAACAGGATCATGAAGGCTTAGCTGGGCCAGTCTATAAGAAATGGCCAGTGGTATATCACTTGCCTTGAAAAAAGATACATTGAGTCTATTATGCCTCCAGTTGGGAGAAAAAATAGGGGAGGAAAAAGTTCAGTCTCCATTATCCATTCAATCCCTGGCCTCTCTGGTGAGTCTTCCGCCAGGAGTACAAATTAGTGCCAAATACAGCAATGGTCTAAGGTGGACACTAGGCTAAAATCAACTTTTTCTATACTGGACACTGAGTAAGACCTTTACTTCACAGTCACAGTTTTCAGAAGGGATCAGCACTCTCATATTGGGGCCAAATTGTCAAGAGAGCTGAGTTTCCATTAAAAAGCCAACATAAGTAAGTGGATTTATAAAATAGAGCTCGGCTTGCCGTGTGCTGAGCTCAGCTGAAAGTTCGCCCGAAAGCGTCACAATGAAAGCTGCTGGGTGCTTATTTTGGACCAAAGTTTTAAAATATTTTAAACTCTACCTCAACTTTTTTCATCAAAATATTTACAAAGCTAATACAAAAATAATATCCATGCTTTCACCAGCCAACTTCAACGGTTATAGCTAGACAGAAAACTCTGCTAAAGAGGCTTTTTCTCTACGTCTGTGTCCACTATAACTAAGTCAGGGGATTCACAGACACAACATGGTCACAGTTTGTAGCACAGATGGGACTTGACTCTGTGTTCTGTAACCACGCTAAAGCCTTAGACAGGATCTAATCATCACCAAACCTGTCATCTAGGTTTTGACTGCAGCATCGTTATTACCAGGTGTAGTAGAAGAATGAAATCCCACCTACATCTCTTTGGTCCCACGGAGATGTTGCCAGTTTAGAGAAAAAAAAATCTTCTGACTTGTAAACTGAGCTAGTTTGATGTATATTCTCTCTCTTTGACTTTTACAAGTTCTATGAAGTCCTTTTTTGCAGAATATTAACTGCATTGGATTTGGAATCTATCCCAAGTTTGCTAAGTAAGTATGGCAGAAACCATACCAGGAACGAAGGAAGTGAAAAGAAAGCGGTATTACTTTAGTAGGTGGGCTACGTATAGTAATGGTGGTGGTCTTATAGATGTTAAAAATAGAACATTATAATAATCAGGAATTAAGCCCTTTACAGGGAAGGATACAGCTACTAATTTTTAGCAGACCATCCCCAAGTTTCCATTTAGATAAACCCTTGTGTTAAAGTTTAGTTAACAATAGTTCTGATAAAGACACAAGGGTTACATCCCCAATACCGTTTTGGAACTTCTCAAATGTTGCAGAGATGAGATCAAGTGGAACCTACTTGTACAGTTGCTATTGTACTACCAACAGATACAACACACTATACAAGGCTATTCTGTCAGACCCTTTAGAACCATCTTTGGACTCTCTATGATTAATCACAGCTCAAACAAAGTGCTACCGGATAAAACGAGGCGCTTACCCACAGCTCCACACGTCTATGGCTGGTGTGTAACGCTCCTCACCTAGCAGCAATTCTGGAGGTCGATACCATAATGTAATGACTTTATTTGTGTATGGACGGCTGGAAGATAAGATGAGAGACTTACATTGGTAGAGTTCTTTTCATGTCAGTGGATCTCAAAATGCTTTAAGAACCATGGCCTTCGCTTTTAAACACAGGGGCCTAGAATCAGGCATGTAAACAAAAGCAGCCTGGTTTTCAGAAGTGCAGGGGGCACACAGTTCCTCTGTAAGTCAATGAGAGCTGTAGGTAGGCCACATGTCTGAAAATCAGGCCACTTCTTTTTGTGTGGATAGGTTCAGAAATCCTGGCCGATACACCCACATACACAAATCACCTAACCCAGCACTGAAGTGCAGCTAACTCTAAACTGGAAGGCAGCTGAGGTTTAACAGCAACCCTACCGAACAGATAAGGTAGGAAGTAAAATATAATGCTACAATAATTTGAAGAGCAGACTCATGGTAGTCAAGGAAGAGAAACTTTTGCACAGTCAGCTGGGTTTGTCTAAAGAAAGGCTATTTACACATTTATTCTATAAGGGTCTGCCGGCTAGCTTCCCAGGCTGATGGAGTATTGGGGCATCAGGAGACTCAGTGGGTCAATTCACATATGTTAGCAAATTCCCCCTTTGAGTGTCTTACCTCTCTTCTGAGCTGTACAGTCGGGCAAGTCCAAAATCTGCAAGTTTGATCTGCCCACTGAAAAACAAAAGCACAACTACTGGCATGAGTTACAGATGGGATCACTTGCTGAAACAGTAAGAAAGGACCAAGAACAACTGATCATGCTGGATATGCCTGCCTGATTTTTAAAAGACCCTATGGTCCAGAAAGACATACAAGCATTCAGTTTCATGACCATCACAAATGGGCATGCGGGTATAGTGACATCCAGTGTTACTATCAGATTCAATCAGTTTTAATTTCCCCTCACTGGCGTTCAGATGGCGACCTGAAGAATCCTAGCAAATGGTCTCCAATTTGTAGCCTGTCCCACAACGAACTAAACTGCATCCAGCAACTCTAGCAGAAGACTACATGGGAAGAAATCATTCTGAGACTTCTATACCACTCCTAAAACTGGTTTCCAGGTGGTCAATAGTGAGGGACATCAGAGCCCACACCCAATACATGCCACCACCACAATCTCAGCCTTTAAACAGCTAAGAAATTAAACTGACAGTGCAGAGCATGGATGGTGTCTGCATGTGAAGGCAAGTGGGGGAGGGAACAGTCAGAAAAACCTAGAGACATTGAGAAAGATGACGATTCTTTTCCCACATTCATTTATGCCAACAAAGGACTTGGTGGAGACGGTGCTGGAATAAACCCATTACATTCTCCCCCAGGGGCTTGGAGACTTGAACCTAGCAGCAATAGTTGCAGGAATACTCCTTTGGGCTCTATCACTGAACAAACACCTTATTTATTGTAACTCAGCCTCCTTACGATGTCCTTTATGATGTTTTGTTGCAGATGGTTTTCAGAGGCAAGGTTTAACCTTGTGATGTCCCTGAATGATCCATTCCAAGATGCCATTTCCTATTCAAAAGGCGTATGTGTTTTCTTTAACATAACCAAACCAGTCCCATAAATACTACAGCATTACAACAAAAAGGTTGCTTAGAGTCAGAAACTGCACCCAGACATGGTCTGCCATCCTTGAGAGACTGAGATAAGGAGCAGTACATTTTGCCAGCAGAAGGTCTCTGCTGGAGAGGTTGCCACCAACAGGAAGTTAAGCAGAAGGTTATTAGGCTCATTCCCCTTTGGTTGAAGACTACTCCTATTAAAGATACAGCACCCAGGGGACCTATTGCTTAATTAGAATATCTGACACTTTGGATGGAAACATGCAGAAGACAGGGTCACTACCGCAGATAAGATCCTTGTATTCCCAGAATCTAAATGAATCAGCGCCTAACATCTCACAGCTCAAATTAGCCAGTTTGATGAAATCATCTTTTACCCCATTCAGTGCCAAGTTACCTGTTGTTTAGTAGGATGTTGGAACATTTAATGTCTCGATGAAGGAAGTTCTTTTTGTGACAATAATCCAGCCCCTCCATCAACTGTTTCATGAAAGACTTGATATGGTCCTCTGAGAAATGCACCAACCCGGATTCTAGCAGCCCCATGAGGTCATGGTCCATGTATTCAAACACAAGGTAAAAGGCACCTGCCACCGAAACAAAGTTTAATACAGGGGGTGAAAAGTGAAGTAAAAAAAGTTTCAACATTTTTGGTTATGTAGTGGAATTGCTTCAAGATAAAGGCCAAGATTTAGAAAAAAGCGACTTGTGATTTTGTGCGCTCAACTGGATACTTCTAAGGCGGGGGGTCTGATCTCCAGAAGGCGGGTGCTCAGCACTTTTCTTTTCACAGCACTTTTCATAGCAAGCGACAAAAGGACAGAGTGGAAGTATTAGCATAAGCTACCTATGGCATTACGGACTTGAATCTGCTTGAAGAAGGGACTCTCCAAGTGCAATCTAAAAGGGCTGTGTTTTTAAAAGCACCATCAAACTTAGAGGTGAGAGAGGATGGAAAACCTTCTATACCATTAACTGGTTCTTGAGACAGTCAACATTATCCAGCATAATAAAGGGACTGCCCAGTGCTGAGGGGAAAACGCCACAATTAAACCAGCAAAGACTAACTCAATTTTAAAGCCTGATCACTCGCAAACCTCCAGGGGTAGAAACAAGTATACTTTACCCTTGGGATGCACTGAGTATGCATCTGCTCTGTAAAGTGACAAGACTTTAAGATTGGTACCGTGGCATTCCACATTCATTGCCTCTCAATCACATTCGTATCAAGCATACTTAGTTTATAAGAACAAATATACTTCATCTAACAACCAGTTCTGCAAAATCAACCTGGACCCTTGTGCATCACCACCATTATTAAAGGATGTGCAGCCCATTTTTATACCTGTGAAAACCCAGTCTTCAGTAGGAACAGGGTTGCTCAAGTGTAACTGATTAAGATTTAAGGGACATGTCGATGCATAAGGGACAGACTTCAGCTCACCCTCTCTTGGCGGTGTTTACTCAGCAGGGCTAATAGCAGTAAGAAGCAGGAACAAACTTCCACCTCCAACATTTTAGACAGTCTGACACCCTGCAGCGCCAATGCAGCCAAGAGAGAAGCAGCTGGGGTCTTCTCTTTAGTGCATCAGAGTAGTTGATTAAGTTGATACCATTTTCCACATGGTGCTAACTATTGATCTCGGCATCTAGCAGCTCATGAGATGCTGCTACTGTAAGACCACTGCAAAGCTGGGTACTTGGACTAGTATGAATGCTTGGCATCTTGTGAACACTTCCAAGCAATGATTCTATACCAGTGATCAGAAAGACTGTCTGTTGCAGGCATCCCACAAAAAGGATAATATCTTGTGCTTATTAACACTGAAAGCAAAATCAGCAGCAGGCTGTGCAGATTTTGTTGCTGTGATCTGCCGTCATAAAACACACGTAGATTATTTTTTCATCCAGATGCAGACATGTAGCAACAGACAATTCTAGAGTTTTCTCTAGCAAAAAAACCTATAATAAATAGAACTGTATCAGATTGCTAGACCCATCCTTACACCAGGATAGTAAACGAGGTGCTGGAGACATTTCTGTTAGTTAAACCACACTATGCTGCTAGCAATACCTTTGTCCTTCTTGAAGTCCAGTGCATCTTGTTTGTCTGTAACAATTTCCTTCATGTTAACAACGCTGCGATGGATCAACTGCCGAAGGATTTTAATCTCGCGGATGGCCGTTATGGGGAAGCCTTCCTTCTCATTGTCCAATCGCACTTTCTTTAAAGCCACCAGTTCACCTGCCAAAACAAGTCAGTGTCAAAGTGTTTGCAGACAGATACTCCAAATAATCCAAATGATACACTCTGGATGCTGTCCTGCCTCTGCCCTGCCCAGGCCTTTGAGTTTGGTCTTTTTATTAGTTTTCATTAAGAAATCTGTTCATTTAGTCTTTAATTATGTTCTTAGCAAAGACTTTTCTAGGCTCCAGTTACATTGGTAACAGAAGAACATTTCAATTTAAAGAGACAAGGATGGGCAACTTTAAGCTAGTAGACGGCCACAAAAGCTACTAAAACCCTTTGGGCTGGGGCATGTGTATGTCGGGTCATGCCCCCAGAGGGTGTGACATGGCATGTTTGCGTCGGGTTCTGGCCTCCAGGGTGGGAGTTGGAGAGTGAGCCCACCTGATAGTGATGGCTATTGGCCCACAAGGCTAGGTCCAGCTGCCTGATCCTTCCCACTGGTTCTCACCACGTGATGTGTATATGTTCTTGCCTGCCCTCTGCAATGCCTTGCCCTACCTTGCTCCTGGCCCACATGCTGCTAGATGCCTGCCCTGAACTGGGCTGTGGTGGGCCAAATAAGATGATCTGATGGACCGGATGCAGCCCTGGGCTGCTGCTCCCCATACCTGCACTAAGACATTTTCCAAAAAGTTTACATTGCTCAATCTGAACTCCATCTTATAGGTTTTTTTGCTTGGGAATACTATTTCACTAGTTCAAAGTAAATGAGCTACTCAGTGAATTAGCGGTTAGAACCAGACAGAGGGTATCAAGACTCCTGGTTTCGAATCCCAGCTCTGCAAATGACTAGCTATGTTACTTTCCCAAAGTCAGTTCAAACCACGTGGCTTGGTTTCTCAATCTGAAAAATGAGAACACCACCTTCTTCACACAGGAATAGGGCTTGTGAGATTCAGTGTTTGTAAAGCATTTTGAGAACTTTAGATGAAAGAGGTCCTAGAAATGCAAGATACGTGACAACAGAGCCTCACTAATTTGCACTAACTGGGAGATACAACACGAATTAGCAAGTGGACAGCACACTAAAGAGCAAGGATCCCACTATTGCAGAATATGGTTTGTTCATTTAATCTGAAGTTGATTTTTAATTATTTCTTATACTTCGTAATTCACTGGAAAATGCACTGTAGGACACTGGGTGAAACACTTCGTATTACGCAACCTCGTTATCTACTACGCTCTCTCATCTACTAAAACTTTGCTAAGTGGGGAGAGAACACCATCTATGTGCAAATTATCAAGTGCAGGATTAGAAAACTCTCCCATAATATCACCCACAAAACGAGAGACCTGGAGAGCAACAGATGCTGCAATACTAGGCAGAGAAAGGGGAGTTAAGAACAGGATCACAGTTTTGTTGAACTTCTTTGCTTTGGTCACTTTATGTTAGAGTCTCTGTTGTGCAAATGATCTCATCTGTGGCTTGACACAGAAGCAATGAAACAAATGTGTGGGTTTACAGGGTGAAGTAACGCTGTGGGTGCACACGGGGAGATTTTCACAGGAACAACAGAACGGTTAGGTGCCAACTTCCAATGAAGGTCAATGGGGTTTGGGAAGCTTCACTCCCCGAGAGTTCTCTGAAAGTCCATGTCCCAAAGTCCATTACTGGTCATGGCGGTATTCCCCAGTGAGCAGTAACAGCACTAAAACTGGAATGAGCTTTTAAGCAGGCTCACTGTGATAGCATCAAAAATAATTAAGACGACACCCAAGAATCACTTAGGGAAATTCTTTCAATATTGCCTTGTTCAGACTAAGGCTTTATCTAAACTTTACCTGTATCCTTGTCCTTGGCTTTGTACACTTGCCCATATGTTCCCTCTCCAATAATCCCAATGATATCAAATTTATCCACGCAGCGCTTCCCCCAGTCGCTTTCTGTCTGTCTCCTCTCGCCGTAACGAGGACAACAGATTCTGAAAAAGGGAAGATTAGTTTAAAAATCCCAAACAATAGGACTCGATCATAACTGCTTTAAATGGAAATTAATTTTTTTAATTTAAATCCTAAAAATTAATAGACCGGAGAGCAATTTTGTCATCTTACCTATCTAACTTGTAATGCGGGATTGTTCTTCAGACTACAGTATACCTTAAATCTAGATAGTAATTATCAAAAAGCAAAGGGATACCATCACTTCCTTGGGGAGACTGTTCCTTAATCTCACTGATTGCAGAGTTAGGAGTTTTATACGGCGCACCAAATCAGTGTTTCTCAACCTTTTTGATACCAGGGACTGGATTACTGTGTCAGGGAGATTTCAGGGACTGGTGCCAGTCCACGGACTGGTCGTTGAGCAACACTGCGGTAGATGGAGATTAATTTTCTTTACTTAATACAGCAGGCATCACTAGACAAACATTTATACTGTCCCACACAACAATATTTACACATTATACTAAGAATAGGAAAACACACAATAAATGTAACTATCCAAGCAACAAATACCTTCTTAAATTTAAAATGGCAATCACTGTACTCCTTGTTTCAACCTGCCCTAAAATGAGGCCAGTAACAGACTAGTTTCTGTGGTCGCTTTCATGACTAACTCTCATTAAGTGCTATTTTGTAAATTTTTACACCAATAGCCTTTAGTGAATTACACTACATAGTCCTATACCTCTTACAGGCAGAGTAGCCCAATGAGACTTTTTTCTACGCCCATCATACTGCAGTGTTATCCTATATTAGGTCCCTACACTTAAAACCACAGCCCTAACAATTGTACAAGGCCAAAGAGCATAATCTGAACTCCATTCAACGTTATCCCTTATTTCCCCACATATAATGATCTAAAATAGGGATCAAGGGTTATGAAGTATCAAATCACACTACTAAAAAGTTCTCAGTATGTCTCACCGTTCTCCAGTTAGCCTGTACCTCAAACAAATGGATCTGTCCTGTCTTATGAATGGAGAATGAGACACAAGAGTCTCCTGAAGATCTTGTTACACTGCTCTTAAGGTGAGCGGGGTTTGGACAGAAGCCAATCAATATTACTGTAACATAATTCTTTGATAATTTTAGATTTGGTAACTATTTGGAAAACTTTTGAAAGAACATAGGACATTTGATCATTATTTAAGACACAATGTAGCAAATATGCCTTGGGAAAGGAAAGAAAACATAGGAGACATTCCTAACTATATACAAGCATTTATTCTCTCGATGAATGCACAGTTCTCATTAGCGTTAAAGTATGCCCACCGAGTGGAGAATAGATCACCAATACTTCACCAATGTCATGGGCGAAGGTATGTGGCCCCTTTCCTGAACAACTGCTTCCTAGAAACACTAAAGATTCTACATCAGGTTGTTTGCCAGTCAGGTTCTTTTGGCTTCAGAATGAGAGGTCCGTTCCCAATTCAGCCACAATCCTGTTTTCAAGGCAATTGTTAAATGAAAGTTGATAGGAATTTTCAAGGTGTACATGAAACACTCTGGTAATTCACACCAGAGGAAGGATCATGTAATAGATTATAGAACAATGGGACCTGTCAGAACCTTGACAAAATAAAGCCTGAATTACAGGCTCCATTTGGTGGGTGATGCAAACATGCTACATTTCACCTGCTCTTTCCCCCACCATCTGTAGCCCTTCTAGTTTGTTAATGTTCAAATGGATGGAGAAAGGAACCCATTCTCCTGCATGGACCCATGTTTAACTGACAGAGCCTTAAACCTGTCAAATGTGAACTGGAAACCCAAAGGAGTGGGTGCAACGAATAAGGAAGCCAGCACAACAGGAGGTTCATTTCTTTCAAACAATGTTGTTGTTGTTTTTTTAAAAAGCACAGTATTATGATTCAAGCTTGTCTGAAACCAAATGATTTCCAGAAAAAGCGATGGGTTGTCCAGGACAGAGATGAGTTGGGCTGTGAAACAGAACATGCCCCTTGAAAAAACATAAAACTGAGATCTTGAATATGTGTAGTCATTAAAAATCCACTAGTACTTTTAGCAGGGCTGGTAGCATTAACAGCAGTGTCTTGACTAGACTCCAGTTGGGCAACTGCATTGTGCTTACTTACATTTCTCTCTTCTGAGTCATCAAATACATTTGGAATTTTCTTTTCACCCTGAAGTGACTTGCTAGGTTGCTGAGAACTGCTAAAACAATTGCAGATTTAACCTCAGAGATAGATGCATTTTCGTGACAGGGAAAGCAGTTTCCATGTCCAATTTATAGCTACTTTCTAAAACACTTTGGGATCCTTTTGGATGAAAGGTACTATATAAAACACAAGATCACTACCATAAGAAGACACAGTTTAGAGATGCTAGCATGCAGTCTGTGTAAACACTTACTTTGGTCGCTTTTTGAATGGTTGCTGAGGTGGTGTGGCTGCCTTTGGTTCTGGAGACTCCGGGGGAGATGGATCCCCTCCAGGAAGCTCTGGAGGAAGCGGGAGGTCCATGAGCAGGTGTCGTGGTCTCTGCTCTCTCTCTTTCTTCACAACTTTTGGAGGAAGAATCTCCTTTGGACTAAATCCCAGAAAGTTACAGCAAGTTAATACAGTGTGGTCAGACTTAAGATGCCATTTCAAATAAAGACGATCACAGGCCAAAAGTTTCAGACTTGAGTGCCTGAAATTAGGAGGCCAAGTATAGATTTAGGAGCCTAGCTCTAGACACTCAGAGTTAAAATTAAGCATCTTTCTTGTTTCAAAGCCAAAGTCAATGTAGAAAAATAGTAAATTAAAAACATAGCCCAGCCTCAAAAGATCACGTAACTCTTTGCAACTAAAAGTCTCTCATGACAGTGGAATAAAAATTCTTAACATTATATAAACACAGTAACAAATTTGGGATATAACCTGTTATCCATTTACTGATCCCTATACCTCCTATCTCCTGTCCACTCATTAAAACAAATTTAAAGGCATGTTCTGACCCTTACACCGATTAATGGCCATTGCAAATCTACAACCTGCAAGCAAAATTAACCAGGTCTCCACTACATTGCCTTTAACTCATTAGCAAGGACAGAAATGGGGCAACAGTAACTTCTGCATATTGCAAGTAGATCACCAGCTCATTTCTTCTTTTATTATGGTACCAATGGTTGGTTGTCTTTAATGCAGGGTTGTCTTTAACTAGCTGGAGACCGATCTGCAGAAACTAGTTTATTGGAGGTGGGGGAACACGGAAGGAGTATCAGGGAGAATTCCTGGATTTGAATAAACTGGGGATTAAAATTCAAGTTGAATAGCAGTAGGCACGTCTGATTATTCATAATACTTACTCTGTACAAGACTCCACCCTCCCCAGGAAAGGGAAAAGCTGTTTATTGAGAAATAGACAAGCAGCCTTTCTTGGATCATTCTTAGGGCAACCTGCTAGGGAGACCGATGCTTGTCAGCATCAGCAGGACCTAAAATTCTGCTCGTAAGCACAAAGAAGCCAATGCAACTGAACTTATGGGAATAGAAAATTAGGAAAGTTACCTTACTTGCTAGCCACTTCCCAACCTAGCTGAAACTGTGGTGAAACACAGTGTATTGCACAAATGAATACAGAACAAGACATGGAAGGAGATTTTGATTGAAGTACAGTACCTTCCCCTTTGGAATTACTGAGTTCTGATACTCTTTAAAGGAACGGACCAAAAAACTTTGTCTTTTTACGTCTACTGAGGTCATTGCATAGGTTTAGTGAACTAATCAGAAAAGCCCTGCTACTCAGAGTACTGGAGGAAAACTGTCACTGATATGTATCACTGTGGCCGTTATAAGCCATGAAAGTAATAACAGACACGAGCGAAAGATCCATGGGTCTGCTCTTGCTCCCATTTAAAAATCACCCAAAGTACAGCAGTTGACTTAGAAGAGCAGAATTGCCCCTATATTGGTCACGCTAACAAAAGCAAAGAACATCAGCATTAAGGCTGACAAGAGGAGCCCCAAAATGGGATTCAGACATGGGCTCGAGCTGGCAGACTAAAAATGGCAGTCTAAACAGAGGTGGCCCAGGTGGCAGCTCAGTAAACGCTCCTGGGGTGTGAGCAGGTTTGTACTTGGGCAGCCAGCACAAGTTGCTGCCTGTGCTACCACTGGCTACCCTGCTATTTGTGGTGCACTAGCTCAAGCACGTTCCCTGCCGCAGTGGAGACATACCCTAAATGTAGGATGAAGGTACCTAACTCAAGTGCCATGTCTGAAAAATCAGTTCTTACATTAGAGCCTGATAGACTTGGTCAAATTATTTCATCAGCTTCATATGTTTTAAATAAGCTATTAGAGGAATATTTAAAAGTTATTCATTTGGATTCAGTGCTTAGTTATTTCAGCCTGTATATGCTATTCACCACCAGGAAAAGCAGTTCCTGTTCCACCAATTGCAATGGAGCTTTACTTTTGATAGCAGTGACTTTGTTTTAGATCCGTAACATTATGCAGTTTTAAAATGCTCCACACACCTTCATCCAAAAAAGCCTGAATTTGAGACTCTTCTCAGCAAGGTATTTGCTTGACAGTGTTTTGGGGGAAGGATGAAGATGGGTTGCTAGGTAGCATTTGGAGAGGAGAGGCTTTTCTGAAGTGTTTTCATTGTTATCTGCTGATTGATGTAAATTGTTACCTTCATTTGATTATTTAAGGCTACTGAGTAGCTGGAGTTAGTTTATTTGTACCTCAGAATTAATGCTGCTAGATGGCTATTTTAAATTTAGTTACAGTCAGAGCACATAGACTATTTGCATAGGCATTCTTTTTAACATTAAATCTAAACAAACATCACCTCTACATTACCTAAACCTGAGAGTGCTGTATACAGATGGAGTGGAAAACCGTAAAGATGAGCTGCAAAGCTTAGAAAAAAACAAAAGTCCATCAATACAAAAAACAAGGGAAATAAAATCCCATAACAATAAAACAGTTGTAGCTGCTTTAAAAAACTGTAATTAGCACATCTCAGCTATTTTGGGGATAGCCGTCACCTCCCAGAGATCCCGAGGAATTCAAGTTATGAAACTTAGAGTGATGTCAGCCATCACATACCTAAAATGATGGAACTATTCCATTCTAAACCTTCATTTTCACTCCCTCCTCCTGCCCTCCCTGTAAGATGAAACATCTCATGCTGCATCTGAGCCCAAAGGGGAATCCTTTGGAATGATGCATCACAAGTTTTTTTTAGCATTACACAAGTATGAAGAGAAAGGTACAAGAATCTTTATTTACTCAACTGAGCTGCATTTTGTACTTCAGTAACTCAAATGGGATTCTAAACTTCCTGCTTGCCATAGCCTTAGAAATCAAGAAGGACATGTGTTTTTTCCACATGTTGGAAACAGAATAAAGAAATCTACTTAGAGAAATCTGGTTCTCAAGCACCAAATAAGTGATTGACCATGCACAGTACATTACTTTCAATGTGTCATTTACAACTAACACCTGTTAACCCTAATGAAGTGGATTTGTTTATTTGCCTCCTCTTTTTTCAATGAACTGGCTGGCTGAGAACTTGTTTGCCAACCTTTGGGTGGAAATATATCCTGCAACTATGGTATAAATCTCTCAAAATACACAATGCTAGTGGAGGTAAAAATTAAGAAACTGACAAAGCTGCAAGTCAACCTTGAAAGAGTCTACTCAGCCACTCACCTGGGGACATGTACAGTATTAGTATTTTCATCACTGCCACACTAAGAAGTGTGAGAGTTTGTGGTAAAGTTAAGACTGCCTTGTAAAGCATCATAAACTACACCAGAGCTGATTCAATAGGTTATTACACCATGTTAGCAACCACAGCATTATGTTTAGTGTGTACTTTTCCGATACAAGTACCGGTCCAGGCACCACATTAAGGCTACTCTTTCCACTCTCACTGCTATTTAAAAAGCTGAACAGACACACTGAACAACACTAAATCAAGTGCTGTTTGTGAAAGACAACATAAGGATGTACTGGTCCAAACTTTTATAATGCATTGTAATCATCACAATGACAGAAGCATCTCGCTAACACTAATGCCTGAAAGATCCACTGAGAACAGTAAGTGAACAAAGAACATACAATGAACTTCATGTAAGAAGTGGTAATAACACTTCAGAGTGTACAAGTAGATTGTTTTGTTTCACATTATGCAAGAGTAATTAAGTCTTATACTAAGATATCCCAATAGAAGTGGAGAGTGAGGAAGGGTTTTGATGAGCAATTTAGTAAAGTAAAAAATAGTGAGGACCTAATGTGGAATCATTCACAAATTATAAAACTTCAATAAAGTATCGTGCCACGACAAAAGAGTTTTTAACCATTTTTCAACTGATTCTATTTCCTTTGCCCTGGTTTATATAGATAATTTCCATCATAAAAAGTGTGTGTCCAGAGCCATCTAGGGGATTAGTTAAGTAATCTATCAGATCTAGAAATTATTCATGTAGCAGTCAACACAACTCACTTGGGAAAGGACTCAGTCTTGATGTTCTGTTTAGGGCTCCTCTCTAAGTGCACTCTCGGGAGAATTAATTAGAATTAATTTAAGGTGTGAAATTAAAGTGGATTGGTTTAACTGCATTAAACCCCTGTGTGACACAATCAAAAAATTATGGTCACTTCTATTCTAAATAAGAGTATTCACATCTGGGTTTAATTTGGTTTAAGTAATCTGCCTTACAAGTTAACTTGGATTAACTTTCTGAGCATCCCTATGTAAACAAAAGCCCTTAGAGATAGACAGGTAAAGGGTTACCCTCTTCCACATTAAAATTATAAAACAGTGTAATTAGATATGCAGCATAGGGCACAGATAAATAACATGTTGCATGTAAAACCACAAGGCGAATTACACATAGATGGAACCATTAAAACTACTGAACTATGCATGGTTTCCTTACTCACAACAACCCTCCTCCGAGACCTGCTACTTAACTTCTGAGATTCTTTTCTTTTCTGTCTATGGCCTTGTTACAGGACAAAGTTGCACCAGGTGCAATTTTAAAGCAGTTTAGTTAGTCTGATGCAAACCCCTGTGTCAACCCTCTTACTTCCATTTAAATGGGGCTTATTTCAGTTTATTATAAATATATAAATTACTACCTAGCTCTTCTGCAGTACTTTTAGTTTTGCTTAAGTCAATTAGCAATTGATTTAAAAACCCAATGTAAGTTAAAGCAATGCAATTTGTTTCAGGTAGACAAGGCCTGCACGTCTCAACAACATGCTGTAAGTGTAACACTGCTTTGTATTGTCCTCTCCTATAGGTCACAATCTTTCCTGTTACCTTAACACAGCTTTTTGGATCATTCAATTTTTTTATACTAAGTCAGGACCTTCTCTTGCAAGCTGCTGCACACAACCTTCTCCCATCTGAAGCCCCATTAAAATTAACAGTGGTACTTCCAGTCAGAGCAGCTTTCAGAATAGGGACCTAATGGATTTGTATTAAAGACTGACTTGATTAATGTTTTTTTTAAAACTGGTTTTAAAAAAGCCTCTAAACTTCTCTTCCTCACTGAGATCTTGTGCTAGTTTCAGCAATGAATCATAAGCCCCTCAAAATAGGTATTCTGGATGGAGAGACTGACAAAATGATAACATTGTGAATAACGACCTGACAGGGCATTTGGTTATGAGTGGTGTTTTCAGTAGACTGGCACAAGTTTCAACAGAATCAAGTACAAAACTAGGTATCTTCTAGGAAACATATGCAGGGTAAAGAAGGAGTTGGCAAGGTAAAAACAAAATCTCTTCTCTTTTACTGTGTTAGTATAGTGTATTCCAGCCCAAGCAGAACCAAGCTCTCCGCATGATCTTACCTATCCAAGTCATCTTCCCCGAGCAGAATAGGTGGGAGCGGGAGTGGAGGCAGCGTTGAAGTCTTCAGGTGTGGGATAGCAGCCGTCACAGACACTTGTGGTTTTGTAGAGACCTGGACAGAGGGCTGAGAGTTTGCCTGAGTAGACAAAGCAGATGTTCTTGAGTGGGAAGAAGATGGCAAAGAGGCTGGGACTGAAGTAGGGACCTGAACAGAAGTCAGCTGGGAAAGCGGTAGAGGTGGAACAGCTGGTGATGGAGGCAAAGGAGGCAATGGGGGAGTCTGAGGTGGCGGCGTAGTTGTTGGTAGAGGTGGAGGGGGTGATTTTATTGAGGGCAGCGGGGGCGGGTTCTCCTTCTCTGTTGTCTCTGTCTCTTTTGGAGTTACAATCTCCTCTTTCACTACTACAGACTTTGACTCTTTTGTTCCCATCGTTTTTGTGTCTTTAACTGGAGTTGCATGCTTCTTCTCAGAGTTCTCGTCTATCTTGGTTTTTACTGGCTCCAGAGATGTTTTAGTCTCTGCATTCATGTGTATTAAATTAACCAATTCCGTGTCGGAGGCTGATTTGTCAGATTTAACGGTTTTGGGTACTTTTTTAGACTCCGTACCTGTCTCCTTACCCTCAGATGAGCTGTTCTCTTTTATAGACAGAAAAATAGGCGAGTTCTTTGCCTCCTTTCCATCCACCTTTGCTGCTGCTGCTGCTGCTGCAGCTCGCTCCTTCTTTTTCCTGCTAAGCTCTGCTCCCAGGCTAGAGTTCAGTGGTAGCCTAGCAGGCGATATACTGGAATGGCGACTATGTGAACCAGACCTCTGCTTTTTATTGTGAGATGATGAATGTCTTGAATATACAGGACTTCGACTTCGGGACTTCACAGACTTCCTATGGAAAGAGCAGGAAGCAGAAAACTGAGATGCAGTCTGACACATACTATGTTAGTTACTGAAATTAACAAATAGGGAAAGCTCTCTTTAAAGACAAGGGCATTCATAAATTGTCAACTACACTTCTGACCATACCCAAGGCTTGTCTGAGGAGACTTAAATTAATGGCACCAGTGTGATGACACTTGGAAATAATCCAACATCTAGGGAGGTCAAAGATGCTGCTGCTTACAAATCAACAATTAAAATAACAGAACCGCAAGATGAGGGTTAGACAAACCCCAAGTTAAAGAAGAGATAACAGACGCACAGTGCTTGACTGGAGGATTTTAGCTGAGATGATGAGCTGACAAGTTAGGAATCTTTCAGGGCAGTAGAGCTGGAGGGAAAACACAATAAGACATGAGTATTGCTTGTGGGAATGTTTTGCACAACCCTGTGGCGTTGATCAGTGGTGTTACAGCAAGGCAGTGATACTCAGACCTCAGTGGCTAAGGAGTCAAGTTAGTGATCAGCATTACCCAAAATAGACACAATAGTGTGAATTCATTGTTTCATTTACTATAGTACTATATATTCACTCACAGTTTTAATATCATGTCCTGCATAGAGCCGCGGGAGAGACATTCAAGAGCTACTTCCGGCTCGAGAGCCTTTGTCTGAGTATCATTGCAATAAGGTATTCTCCTAGTGAATGCCACTTTTTCCCACAGAACATCTTCATTCCAAGTACAGGTTTTACTATTATCATAAATGCATTTGCACACTGCAAGTCAGAAAGACAATTTGAGGCTTTCATCCTAATTTAGACATGTTCAGAGATACTCTAAGTCTGAATTTACAATAAGGGGGCTACAATTTATTACATAAGCAGAGATATGAAATGCATTTGGAAATCTGCACTCTAGTGTGAGCCACAAATAAGGAGAAAAATGCCTTCCTTTAAAAGGACACAAGATGATCGGAGGATGGACTTGGATTAGGCACAAATCTGCAATAAGTGTCAATCTAGTGGAGGTTAGGGATGAAGATTCATTGGAAAAACTGAAGGGGAAAAAAAAAACAAAACAAAAAACTCACAGAAAACTGGTATTTTCAATTCACAGGTCAGTGAATATTTTCTCCTCTTCAAGGGAGACTGGGATTTTGCCAGGCATGGGACAGTGCATTTTATGAGTAATGTGTTAATGATGAACTTCAATGATTTGGAAGCCACAAGTTACCAAAGAATCTTGAAGTAAGACTCTACCCATACTTAGTTGAAATCATGCTCACAACTGATTTTTATTCTATGACCTATTCAAACCTAGAGTTCTCTGACCACAGTAGAAAATTTAGCATGATTTTAGATCATGGTTAAAAGAAATTCCTTTTCCCACACAGCTCAGAAAACATGTAATAACAACTGTGTTTAAACATGGAAGCTGTTAGCAGATGTTTCAGTTGAAATGCAGTGTAAGAGATTAATATAATTTGCATAGATAAGAGAATCACAATTTTAAACAAATATTCTGACAACATAAATGCTTTAAAAATAAGTTGAAGGATAGACATGGCTTATTATAAAGCATTTCACTAGACATTTGTGACTGCAGTGGCCAAATATCAATGTGGCTAAGTGGCTCTTACCTTTAGTCTTAAAGAACAAAAATAGCAATAAGAATATATAAAAAAATGTCAAGACTTATTTCAGATTCTGTCTTCAACGTTCATGGAAGTTGTGTGAAACAGAATCTGGCAATATGCCTCGAGCTGGTACGTCGTCTTCAGGGGACTCTGGATAATCAGTTTAACTGTCTCTCACACAGGCAGAATTTGCCATTTGGCTAGTAGTTCACTTTCCACATCCCGCTGCAAAACTGTCAGGAGCTGAAATAGCTAGCAGCATCTTTCACTGCACTCAGAGGTCACACTTGCAGACTTTGCTGAGGACAACATTCCTAACTGAACTTGTAAGACATGGGTAGCTGCAAACAGAGCTAACGATTCTGAAACCTAAACAGCACTGAATCCTGCACTAAATCCCAGCTACAAGTGATTCATAACATGGATCTGGAAACCGCCCCCTCAACAGGCAATATTAGTTTTTGTCACGGCTGATTGCACTGAAATATGTTTTAAGAGAAGCAAATATCTACAGGAAGTTTTGTAAGGTGTTTCCTCTGTCTAGAGTAATCACTGAGTAACTTTATCTCTGACCAAGAGGTTAGTGATTTGCCCTCAAACATCACCTTTGAAACCAACACTGCACTGCAGATTACCTAGTTTATAGCACTTAAAAAGGGAGGAAAACCTCCCAGCTATAGAGATGTTCAAGCTTTTCTTTCCAGCTACTGTGGAGTGGTTAAAAAATTCCTGTATTTCTAATGCAGGAAACTGGACACGTAAAATGCTAGCCACCAGGCTCATGAATTAAGATAAAGATATCAATGGGAGAGAATGGGAATGGCTCACTACAGAAAACCAAAGCACACTGGCAACAGATTCATTTCTCTGCTACAATCAGAGCTGTACCAAAGAAAGATATCTTGGAGGAAGAACAGATAGAAATCTCTAGCCCTATCTATACTATGAAACTGGACATTGCTAAGAGCTGTTCGCAACAGTTTGCCCTCAATCAGTATGAATGCGGAAGACATGACAGAGAGAGCACAAATCGGCCACTTCCAGAAAGTATGTCACCTTAGGCTCTAAGAGCGATCTAAAACATTAAGCATACCTCACAGGTGAGATTATTTGGCATTATTCTACCATTATACAGTGGAGAAATCACAAGCATAGTGGTGAAGTGAAAGTTAGAGGCAAAGGTGGGACTAGGACCTAGGCATCTTGACTCCTGGTTTCTTCTTTTAACTACTAGAGCAGGGATGGGCAAACTTCTTGGCCCAAGGGCCATATATGGGTATGGAAATTGTATGGCGGGCCATGAATGCTCGCGAAATTGGGTTTGGGGTATGAGAGGGGGTGAAGGCTCTGGCTGGGCGTGTAGAATCTGGGTTGGGGTTGGGGATGAGGGGCTTGGGGTGCAGGAGGGTGTTCTGGGCTGGGATCAAGAGGTTTGGAGGCTGGGAGGGGGCTCAGGGCTGGGACAGGGGCACAGGGGGCTCAGGGTGCAGGCTCCAGGTGGCACTTACCTCAAGCTGCTCCCAGAAGCAGCAGCATGTCTCCCATCCGGCTCCTACAGAGAGGCATGGCCAGGCGGCTCTGCTGCACACTGCCCTGTCCACAGGTACCACCATTGCAGCTCCCATTGGCTACAATTCCTGGACAATTGGAGCTGCGGAGGCGATGCTTGGGGTGGGGGCAGTGTACAGAACAGAGCCCCCTGGCCGCCCTATACGTAGGAGACGGAGAGGGGACATGCTGCTGCTTCTGAGAGCTGCGCGGAGCAGCCCCCGATCCTGCTCCCTGGCTGAAGCACCAGAGCGTGGCAAGCCCCAGACCCCGCTCCCCAGTGGGAGCTTGAGGGCCATATTAAAACAATTGGTGGGCCGTAATTTGCCCACCCTTGCACTAGAGAAACTACCGCAAATTAAACCCTTTAAATCCAGTTCACTGACATTTGACAACATGTTATTTTGTGCTGCACACCAGTGACTATGGCAGACATACAAACACAGAAACAAAAACTCATAATAGTGTGCAAGCCCACATCCATCAAGTGGGGTGTTACCTGAATTCTCTCTCTTGGCTATAGCTGCAATGGTATGGTTACGACAACTGCTATAGAAAACAACACTAATGATATCTGTTACCTTCCCTCCCGACCAAAGAATCTACATTTCCTCCTTAACCAAAAGCAGTTTGTTTGGAGGGGCCATCTGGAATGTGACCTGCAGTGTGCTTTCGGCACCAAGGACATACGTGTATTTAGTTCGCCATCTTCCTTCTCAGACTACATTTTGGGAATGGGAAGGTAAAAGAATCACTAGGAAGGATTTCCCCGTCAGCCAATGAAAAAACATCAGTGCCATAGGAAAGACTCTTTTACCCCTCTCTGAGGAATTTACACTGAACTTTCCTCACTGCATGGAAATGCATGTTCAGTGAAGCAACAACCAACATACACAGAGGAGTTCTGATTTTCAGTTGGCTTAACAGTTAGAAAGAAAATAAGGTTTGAAAATTTCACTTTGTTCATTTAAGAGTAATATTGTTCTTTGGGGGTAACCATTTTCCGAAGGCTTCTTGCACACTCAGTTGACTCCTCATTTCTTGCTTTGTGTTGCTCAGTGAAACAGCTTTGATTTAAAAAAGCGTGCTATACAAAAATTGCAGATCAGCTTTAGGAGAAAGGGGCGGGACTGTGGTGGGTTATCAATTTAACCCTAGATTCAAAAAATTCAAAACAAACAGAGTGTAAACAAGCAGTAACCTTTGGAATTTTTTTTGGTTTGGTTAATGAGCTAAGTGCTGTACCAGAAAGATGTCCTCAAAAACTTTCCCATATGGCTATGCAAGTTCACAGAAGCACATTCAAAGCTGCTTCCATAAAACCAGGCTCGGAAAAAGTGATCTTCACTTCACAGGAGTAACTAGAGTTATACAGACCAAATCAGCTATTGCAATTTTGGGGTGTGTTGGGGGAAGAGGGGAAATGGAGGGAAAACACAGCGCTTTAGGATCCCACTGATTCCTCTACTACCCTCCAATCCAATGGCAACCCTCTGTCTGGTTAAGGAAGAGTAGACACACACCCTTAACAGAGCCTACAAGCACAGCTAGAAAGGATACACGAGGCATCTGCCACCCAGTCGACTTTTCCAGGGGTGTAAAAGTGTCTGTGAAAGCAAAGTCTTCCCCCCCACCCCCAAAATCTGTATCTATATATATTTTAATATGGAGATAGCAATCTCGATATAAAATCCTAGTGGAGATAAGGGACACGTAGCTTTTGCTTCCATGAAGCTAGTCAAATAAATGCCAGATGGGGGGAGAATAGGGTTGACCTCAATGAGCTAAATCAAGGCAAAAATTACCAATGCCTTATCACCACTAGGATTTTACACTGAGATAGCTATTTGCTGTGAAGACAAAGCAATGTTGTTAGCCCATATCAGCCCTGATTTTCATCGGAAAGCCTACTCCCTAAATGTTGAGAGATGTGGACGTGGTTTTAGGGCTCAATTCCACAAGCAACGAGTTCAATGAGACTACCCACATGAGCAGTACCAGTGACACAGATAAAGATGCACAGGATCAATCTCCTTGCTCACAGCCCCCAATGGAATCCAGGGAAGCAACACAACTAACATTGTACATGTTGTTTTGACCATAAGGACTTACTTCATACAAGTTCAGCTCGGAATTATGATGAAGCTATAACAACAGTTCCATAACACACATGCTGTGAACTGGAAGTTCACTGAGACACAGGCTTCAGATTGAAAATAATCTTTGTTAGGCTACCTACCAACCTGTACTCAAAATACTCTTGATTACTATATATCCGAAATAAAATGCACCACTATTACTAATTTCAAACAAAAATGGTTTTTGTGTGTGTGTCAAAGTTACTGGTGCAAAAAGAGAAAAAAATACATTTGTTCCAAAATAAAGAAGTTACCTAATTGCCCTTCTAGAATGCTAAGGAGCTATTTAAAATAAATGGAAGCAAATGATCCATAACTGAGCAGAACACAGACTGAGAAAAGCAAGTTTAAAGTAGAAAGAAGCAACTTAAATATGGTCAACTAATTATGATAGAAGGAAAGAAAACAATTAATCAGTTCAGAGTGAGATATGCCCAGAATTAAACAATTTTTCTGAAAATTGTGATAAATCTTTTTCTTAGAATTTTGATCAAAAAGTTTCCAGAACGTGAGAGCTTACTGAAGTGCATTTAGTGCTAGTGAAAGGTGCTGGATTTTCAGCACTAGAAATGTAAATACTTTCCACAGAACACTCAGGAGTGCAAATTTCCCCACAATGCTTCACTCATGTTCTGCAGGAGCCACCTCTAGAGGCAAGTGTAAATCAATCCTAATGGCTCATTCAGTCTTGGCCTCTTTGCTGAGGCTGCCAAAGTTGAGGCTGATTAGTGCCAACAATGGTGGTGCTTTTTAATATGTGGACATCTATCCAAATGGGAACTGTAACTCACACAGACCAATGAGGAGCCCTTGGCAGTAAAAAGTGAACACTAATTACCTGGGCCCGATCTGAAGAGGTGATCTAAAGGGTCAATCACTCACATCCCCAGAGCCATCCAATCTCCCCCCAACACATAAAAGACAACATAGAGATCACACACCTGGGTACTGGACTTCGGCTCACTGATCGCTTGGCAACAAAAGGACTGCTCGAGCGCCTTCGGCTGTATGGGCTGGGTGACCTCCCACTGTACGACCCACTTCCCCTCTCATAACTGGATGAGCGCCTCCTGTTGTACGGGCTGACGGACCTCTGTCTCCTACTGTAAGGACTAGGAGACCGAGTGTTGGACTGGTACGCTACAGGTTCCTTGTAGGGTGGGCTGACCGACTGCCTGCGTGATGAGCCACCGGGGCTCTTCTTGTAGGAGTCATAGTTGCTGGATGTATGCGACCGTGGAGGGCTGATATCGTATTCTTGGGTGTAAGATGCTCCTGAGGGGCTGTCATCCTGTTTGGGGCTCTCAGCCCATTTCCTATGGGGACTCCTGGATTTCCGTTTTGGACTGTCAGCTGCTTTGTAGCTTTTCAGGGTGTCCCTTTTCCGATGGCTTTTACTGCGATCTTTGTGCCCAGACTTCAGCTCCCGCTCTTTTCTGGACTTCTCCTTATGTGCTTTGGATGACCTGGACTCTTTGTTGCTGCTTCTTGATGGCTGTGACTTAAAGTGTTCCTCATTCTCCTCATTGAGTCTCTTGGAAGTCCCTGACACCCGGTCCCTGGTGAACCCTGACTTGCTGGACACCTCCTGATTCTTTTCCAGCTTCTTCTCTTTTTCCACCTGCTTACTTCTGATCAGCTCCCGAACACGTTTGTGCTGGTGGTGCCGGTGTTTGTGCAACCTGTCGCTCCTGTCCGAACTCCCTTTCCTCTCGTCATTCTCCCTTCTTTCCAGCTTGAGAGCCACATCATCTGAGAAGGTGTCCGAGTCGGAGCTGATGTCATCATACTCCACCAGTGGCTTGATCATTGCTCCCAGTGGTGCTGCCGTCTCTTGAACCACCAGTGGTGAATCTTTGGAGTGCTTGGACCTGTGCCTCTTGTGTCTGGAGACCAACCGGTGCCTCTCCTTGCTGTTCGAACTGCCACTGCTGGATGTCTGCTGCTGCAAGGACCCCCCTCCTCCTCCATCCTTCTTGCCCCCATGTCTCTCTGGATTTGGCATTCCTTCTCCACTGTGCTTGGAAGAGGGGAGGGGGGAATCCTCCAAAACCCCCAAACTTTAAACCCCAGTCACCCCCCCTCTATAGGCCTCTCTCCTCTTTCCGTGGCTCTCCTTTCTCCTCCCACCATTCACAGCCACGTTCCCCCTTTGCCTTTCCTCCCTCGTTCTAGCTCTCTCCCGCCTTCATGGGGCGCAGCTCTTTGGATCAGGCCCCGGGATGGGAGGGTGGGTGGGTGAGGGGGCCTGACCTCACAGGACCCCTGGGCAGGAAGCTACAGGGCCTGGAAAGCCCCAAGGAGGGGGGCCTTGGGAGGAGGGTGGTGGGCCCTGGAGGGGGTCCCCCGGCCTGGGCAGAGGGTCCTCTGGGCTGGGGCCCCTGGGCCTCTGAGCAGGTCCCTAGGCCCGGCTCCCTGAGTGGCTCCCTACGCGGAGGATCCCCGGCTCCCGCCCCCTCGGCCGCGGTGCGGCGGGTGTCCAGCTCCCGACCCCCTTTGTCCGCCCCGCTCTCGGGGCCGCCTCCCCTCTCACTTCCCAAAGCGAAACGGCACCGCTTCCAAGGGGGCAGCCGCCAACTCTCGCGAGACGCCTGCTCTCGCGTGACAATCGAAGCCTCCCCGGCCCCCAGCTCGGCCAAACACCGCGAGAAACTCCGGCCGGGACCGCTCAAGCCTCGCGAGAGCTCGGCACTGGGCTCCTCAACAAAACTTTATCGAGTCACTTGGTAACGCGGTCAGAGAAACAACCGAGCACAAGGCGGCCTCTCTTTTCAACAAAACTTTATTGACGCGCCTTGTGTGGACAGCCCCCTACCCCATTTTTCCCCCAACAAAACTGTATTGAGATGCAGAGTGTCGACAAATCGCTAAGGCCCTGCCCCAAACACACTTGTGTTCAGAAGCATCATGGAATGCCCCCTCCTCTTCAGAAGGAGCCTGAGTGCCTTGCAATGGGTGGCATGAAATGCATACCAAGCATGATCCCCAGCAGTGCCCCAAGGCAGGGTGGGGTGTCAGGGCCTCTCTAGGCCCAGCTTTATGGAAAGAGAACCCAGCCATCCTGACTCTCAGTCCCTTGCTCTGTTAGACCCCACTCCTGTTCCAGCACCAAAAACAGAACTGAAGAGTCCTGACTCGCAGTGACTCTAAACCCAAGATCACACTCCCCTTGAAGCTGGAAACAACTCAGTAGTCCTGACTCCTAGTCCTATAGTTCTAGCCCTCTAGACAACCATTTTTTTTACGTAGACAGTAAATTCCTGCAGTTCTTACAACGCAGGCTGCAGGTCCGTGGCACCCTTTGAGAAACAGGCCCTGCGTGTCTCTACCAAGAAACTGAAGCACTCAAAATCAATGGGGAGATATCTGAAAATTTGTCTTGCTATCGCTCAAATTGACAAATTGTCACTCCAGAGTATGTGGTGTAGTTGTAGCCGTGTCAGTGTCAGAATATTAGAGAGACAAGGTGTGTGAGATAATATATTTTATAGGATCAACTTCTGTTCGTGAGAGAGATGAGCTTTCAAGTCAAGAAGAGCTCTGTTTGGCTGGAAGCTTGTCTCTCTTAACAACAGAATTTGGTCCTAAAAGATATTATCTCCCCCCCTTTGACTCACTTCAGTGGACCTTTTAACTGAGTAAGGACTGAGCAAAAGCTGGGTGAAGGCCTCCAGATTTGGTTGAGTAGTAGAGTATGGGCCTTTAAATGCCAGTTTTAACACTTTAAATCAAATAGAAAAAGCAAGTAAATGCTCCCTCCCTTCCCTCTGATGAAAAATACCCCCTTGCAGTTTCCATCCCTATCTTATTCTAAAGAGAAACAATAGTGAAAACGACTATTTTGAGACTTGAGTGCTACACATGATGGATTGGGGATCAGTGCTACTGAATGATATAGCAGTGGCCCCAGCAATCTATTGAAAACTGTAAGATTTGGACTGTTACTGTTGAAGGCAGATGTAGTTTCATATCATGGTCACTTCACTTAAAGGTAATTTTTCAAAAGCTCTGAAATTCTAGGTTTTGATTAGCATTTATTCAATTTGTATTTATGTATGTATGGCTTCCATGTAGCCATGTCAGCACTTTGAACACTGAGCCTCTGGCTATAATTATAATTGTTTGTATGTCTCTAGGCAATAAAATTGCCTTTAGGTCGACACTCAGCACCCAGAAGCTTTATCCAGTATCATTCATTTCCTTTTTTGATCATATTTTACAGACTTTAAAAACAAATCTATGCTTTGTTTTTAAGTTAAAGGATGGCAAAAGAAATACAAACAGTTTGTGGTTTATGGCTGCTTTTTCCTCTCCCAGGCCCCAATTTTGCAGTGAGCTCAGTATAGAAAGCCCCTTATGCTCACATAGAGCGCCACTAACTTCATAGTTTTTTAAGGCCAGAAGCGACTACTGTGATCATCTTCTCTGCTTTCCTTGTCTGCTTTTTAACACAGCCCACAGAACTACACCCAGTAATTCCTGTATCAAGCCTAATAACTTCTGATTGAAGTAGACCATATCTTTTAGAAAGACATCCAATCTTGTAAAGACTTCAAGAGATGGAGAATCCACCACTCATCTCAGCAAGCTGTTCCAATGATTAATTCTCCCCACCTCCCTGCCCCACATATTGTTAGCAAATCTGATCTAATTTCCAGTTTGAATTTGTCTAGCTTACATTTCAAGCCATTGGATCTTGTTATGCTTTTATCTAGTAGTAAAGTTCATTTTTAATCTATCAGAAAGCTTCACATATAGGTACTTCAAAACCACAATCAAGTCACCTTCTAACTTCCTTTTTGGGATGCCTACTACATGGAGCTCATTACAGGATCAGTAAAGTCCTGGTAGACAGATGACCTCCTTGCACCTTGATTTTATTCTTCAATCTGATCTGCTGTAACAGCTGTTGGGTTTCACAGGGAACTCTGTGATTTATTAAAATACACCTTTACCTCGATATAACGCTGTTCTCGGGAGCCAAAAAATCTTACCGCGTTATAGGTGAAACCATGTTATTCAAACTTGCTTTGATCTGCCAGAGTGCATAGCCCCCCCTGGAGAACTGCTTTACCGTGTTATATCTGAATTCGTGTTATATTGGCTCACGTTATATCGGGGTAGAGGTGTATTATAATGAGCTGGCATATATAAGTGTTTAACACAATTCTCTACTGGATGGAATCAGACCTGTGCATCAGAGGCCGTATACTGCTAACAGCTGAAGGAGATTCTCCTTTAGTTCACATGGTAGAATGCAGTGCTTTCTAGAGCAGAAGGATCTGAGTTTTACCGCCAGATGTCATGAATTTCAGAGTGATTGTTCTGTAAAAAAAAAGTGACAACTATTATAGTCCTAGGTAGCATTCTTCCCCATTTATATTGCATTAGCAAATCTGCTAGTTTTATCAGGGCAATTTTCCATTACTTTTTTGTTAAATATTAATTTATTTGTATTCACTACCTCACATGGGTATGTGATAAGTACCCTGCACATTAGGCCATTGAACAGGGATAAATGTCTTCCTTGGGGAAAGAGAGAATCCTACCCCATTCATAAAGATTGCCTGAGCTGCCACTCTTGGAGAAGAGGGTCTTCAGCTGTGGCTTATTAACAGGAAGTCAGTGCCATAAAGAGGGAAGGTATGAAAGTAGGCTGGATTTCTTCAGTGTGTGGTATGCTTGTGCTTCTGCCTATGGAGAGCTGGTTAAAATCAACTGCTTAGGCAAACTCTCATAAGAAGAGATCTGTTTGCTATACTGTAGGAGTGAAGCAAGTATACTTCTTGGATTCTACAAAAGAGCATCTTTTTGTTTACTCTACAAGGAGCTAGAACTATGCATTTGGGCCTGATGGGGAGTGTTACTGCCTATGGAAAACTAGACACTTGAAGGATTGTATCCTGCTCCAAGAAGAATGACATGTGCTTGGGCTTTTTTAGTTCCACATACTCTTGTATTGCTTCCCCTTTAGGGGGCTAGTGACCTCTCATTCTTGGGTGTTGTGAGCTTTCATGCTTGTAAGGTGCTTTGAGGCCTTCTGATGAAAACCATCTGTTGCAAAAATCAAGCAATATTCAGCTGCAGAAGACTTGACTCAAGCAAAGGGAGCAAAAATAGCCACTGGATAAAAAGAATGTAAAAATACTTAATATATTTTGAAGACTTGTGTTTATTTTATGTGGATTTTTTAATTATAAAGGTGCTTAAAATAGCCTCTTAAAAACCTTCTTTGGGGAGAAAGGTGTAAAACCTTAATAAGTCTAAAAGATCAGTTTAGATGTGTTTAGAACTGTAACCATTCATGTCAGGCCTAAACTTTTGTCTACCAGTTCCTGTAGTTGGAAGTTATGGATACACAGTGCGTGAGGTAATATCTTTTACTAGACCAGCTTCTGTTGATGAAAGACAAAATTTTGAATATACACAACTCTTCTTTAGGTCTGCGGTACATACTCAAGAGTGTCATAGCAAAATACAAGGTAGAACAAATAGATATAAGGAGTTAACACATGTTGTAAGAAACAATTCAAGGTGAAGTGACCTGCTATCCAGGCTTGCATTTTGGAGGTGTTGTGCAGGTTTCCTTTGAGGATGAGGACTAAGAGGTTGGACAGGGAGTGATCATTTTGTGAAAAGTATTTACTTACAGCTCATACAGTGTTCTTCTCTCATCATTTTTCTGAGTGAACTCATTTGAGAGCATTTCTCATTTCACCCACATAGTTGTTACTGGAGCATTTAGTGCACTGGATGAAATACACTGAATGATGTAATAGGCATGTATAAGACTCAGGTATCTTGAAAAGTGTTGGGGGGTGGGGAGCGAAGTATTAATCTTGTCTCTTTCACCAGCATAAGTTGGTCCAATAAAAGATATTATCTCATCCCTCTTGGGACCTACATGGCTATAGGGTGACCAGATGTCCTGATTTTATAGGGACAGTCCCAATTTTGGGGTCTTTTTCTTATAGAGGTTCTTATAACCCCCCTGCCCCCGATTTTTCATATTTGCTGTCTGGTCACCCTACATGGCTACAATACTGTGAATTAGGTACATATGTATTTGTGTAATTGTCATACCCAATAAAACCACTAATCCCTCAAGCCTTTTCTTGCCCCCTTTTATAACCCAATACTAGGTTCAGGTTGGATTACTGTATGTTTTATGGAGTCTGACTTTGGTCAGTGGGGGGTTGCTTCTGCAGCTTCCTTCATAACCCCTGCACATCACTGGTGATGATAAACTTACTTTATAAACGAATAAAATACGTGCTGTTAACTGTCCCCTTTTAAACAAGAAAGTTTATGCCTCATATTGACAAGGTATCTTCTTCTCACAATGGTAAAGTGACATCTGAAACAGTGAATTATGAAGCTGAAGTTACGGCACCATTAACTATGTTCAAGCAAAAAATCCCACCTACTCTAAAATAATTTGCCCTGCTTGTGCATTACTTACATTAAGTCTCTTTAGCTGTTGGGATGGTAGGTTCTGCGATGTGTGCTACCCTTCCCAAAGCAGTAACCAGGATTTGCTGCTCCAGTTATTTTACAAGGGGGGGGGGGGAATGGAATGTAACTTTTCAGTTTACAACTTTTTAGTTTTTTTTTCCCTTGCAATTAAATATTTTTTGTAACATTTTGGCTTCAATTGCATTTTTTTCCCCACCTGCAGACACAAAATCCTCCCCCCTTCCCTTGCAGAAGTAGCTCCCTACCCTGCAACTCTCCTGGGCATCGCATGGACACACACGTGCCTCTTGCCCATGACCTCTCGATACCTAGCCCAGCGCCGGGGAGAAGAGGGACCGCTCCACGTCTCGCGAGACCACCACCCAGCAGGTCGAGCCGTTCTGCTCTCGCGAGATGTCTCGGTGGCTGCGAGAAGGCGGAAGTGTCGCGCGGTTTGGCGCGTAGCCATGGCCGTTGGGCTGGCGGCGGCCGCCGCGGACTGAGGCCCGAGCGGGAGGGGCCTGGCCGCGGGTACCTGCTCTACGCCAGGCCGGCGCCTGCGGCCTGCCCCGGGGCCCTCCCCTTCTCCCTCCCCCCTCACAGGCCCGCATCGGCCCACGGGATGAAGGCGGCACAGGGGGGCGCCGAGGGTGAGTCTGGGGTCGGGGGGGACCCGGGGGGAGGCGTGGCCCTTGGAGGGGCGGGGCTCGCGGGGGGAGCCCCGGGCGCTGAAGGGGAAGCCCTGGCTCTAGGGAATGGGGAGATCTGCTCCCCAACTTCCCTCTGAGATTCTGCGGCCCCCCCCTGCCTTCAGCTCCCCCGGAAACCCCCCTCCAGTCAGCTCCAGGGGGGTGAGGTTGATCCCTGCTCCTGCTCTTAGCTGAGCTGGTGGGGAGTTACTTCCTCCCTGCGCGCACGTTGCCTCCGTTGTTATCATGTTGCTCTGCTGCCCTGCATGGGAGGGGACCGAAATATGGGGTCCCACGGCCACCCACATCCGTAACAGCAACGCAGCCCGTGCCCACTGGAGTTCTTCGCTGCCTGTTGCCCCAGTGGGATGTGAATGGCTGCTGGAGCTGAAGGGTTCCTAGCAAAGGCTGCTGTATCTTCATGGGAGCAGCCTGAGGACAACGCAGCTGTCTAGTGTGGGATGTTTCATCTTGGTCTGCATGGTCTCCTGGTATACAGAGCCTACGGGCACCTAAGCCTTGGCTATCCAGCGTGATCCAATATGGCCTATGAGAGGTTACAGGTCCTACTCTGCAAAGCTTTATGTTGATTAAAATAGCTTGCCCTTTGATCAAGATACAGCATTATATAGTGGAGTTTGTAATCTTTGGTGGATGGGTCTAGCATAAAATAGATCAGATTGCAGACACCTTTATCTTCATCAAACATGCCCCTTCAGTTGCTATTACACTGCCAGTGAATGATACAATTTAGTGCAGAAATTCCCAAACTTTTTTTGTTTTGCTGAGCCCTCCTTTGGCGATTCATGTCTTATGCACACAATCCCTTGTGTGGGATGCCTGGTACCCACAGGGTAGGTGTCCAGTACCCACGTTGGACAATGGATGCCTGCTATCTATGGAGAGCAGAGTGGGTGTGTCCTATGTGGTGGTTTCCACTCCTTACAGGGGTTGAGGTTGTCTTGGCTGATGGGACCTGGCTCCCTGCCTGTTACACTCTTCCCTGTGCAGGGAAGCAAATGGAGCCCTCCTTGAATCAGGAGAACAGCAGAATGCAGCACCCTATGAGTAGTGGCCTGCTCCTGACTTTGGCCCTTTAGTGTGGCCCTGGGGCACTGAGCTGTTATTCTTCTACTTAGGCTCTGTCCAACAGGGGAAGCAGCTGGGACTTGGTTCCCTGGGGCTGCGCTGAACGGCTAGGGGAGGAAGAGGCTCTGTGCTGCAGTGGTATCAAAAGTAGTGGGGACAGCCTACAGCATCCTGCTTGCAGAGTCTCTTCTGGCTTCCCCAGCAGAGCATGGTGATGGCCAGTTGGCATGGGTGGCAGTGGGGGAGTGATGATCAGGGAACCTGGTCCTAACAGCTGAGACTGTCCAAACAGCCCCCTTTCTGCTTCCCTTACCAGACGGGCCCCTCTTGGCTTGGATTCTTCAGCACAGCACAGTCAGGTCCTCACATTCCCCTAACAGCATTGCTGTGCTTCCCCTGCCCAGGAGATGTTCTCCACAGTTTAGATCTCTGATCTGTTCCATTACCAACCTGAATTTTGAAAAGTCCCTAGATATGTGTGTTTAAATGAGCAGCAACTTACATCATCAAAGTGTTATAATCCTGTGTTTTCCTTGGATCTGGCAACTCAGATGAGGTTGCCAAAATAAACTCTGATTACTGCACATTCCAAAGAGTCTATAGAGGAACTGGTTTATTTTCTAATGAAAGCCAGTGTGGCTTTAGCATGGGTTCAGTTGCACCCACAGAAATAAGGAAACCACAGGTGTAAGAACAGGCAAACATTGATTTCTCCTGGCCTGGTGCAGAGAGGAGGGATGGGGGAGTTGGTAAGTGAGCCTGCCCTGCACTCACTGCAGGCAGCGGCTGCTGTCACAGTTGAGGTGTGACTGGGCCAAACCTGGGTGCCCCTGCAATCCTGTGCAGTGCCCCCTCCATGACTGCCCCTTCGCACCAGGGTGGGATATGAGTTAGGGTCATGGTGCTAGGGAGGAGACTGAGACATGACACTCATTTTTCAAAAATGACTAGATTTCAAGTGATAGTGTCACTTGAAACCTCATTTACTGTGAAATCCCGAGTTGTGTCACTCCCTTGCAGTGTGCAAATTGCAGTCCCTGGTCTAGGACATTTCTGCAATCTAATGAGACCGTCCCCACTGGATACCAACCCTGAGACATTGGCTCCATCCCACTAGGCAGGTTAGAATACCTCTAAATCATAGAATTTTGAGCGCTCTGAGGCGCTGGCAGTTGGGCAGAGGCATGAGTCCCTCGCTGTATCGCATTCCAACTGTCGCTGCCTCAGGTCCTTCACTGTAAATGAGCTCCAGTTGGAGTCTTTGTAGTATGGTATGTTGACTTCCATTCAGGGCGGTGAAGGTGTTTTAAAAAAAATAGAATTTAATACATGAATGTGAGTACAGTGGCTCTCAAGCTGGTCTGGGGGTTCCTTCCTGGTGATTCACTGAATACAAATGGTTGATTGTAGTGGGTGATTGGGAGAGAAGGCGGTCTGTGGGGAGGATCTTTGCCATACAATGAGGTTAGTAGAACAAAAGAGTTGGAAAGGAGCTGTAAGTGTATACAGTGCAATAAGAAACAGGAGATTAAAAGCAGAACCTTCCCTCTTTAAAGATCTGCTGTACTTCTTACCGTCTGTTTTCCTGGAGGTTTCAGCAGGTCTTTAAACCAGCCTCTTGTGCCTGCAAACAGTACCCAGTCAATTCTAATGCAATACCAAGACCAAACAAGATGGACCAAATCCCACTCTCACATCTTACTCACCTTTGGTACAGTCTTTGCATTATTTAACTGTGTGTGTGTGAGAGAGAAGAGTAAAGTGGCAAGAAGTAAAATTTCTCAGAATTATTTTATCTTGCTGTTAAAGGCAAAGGACACATCTTTTATTTAGAACTCGCAGGAGTTTTTATTTGTAAAAGTTTGACTATTGTTGTCAGCACTGAGATTAAACAGCAGCAGGCCCCCTGACTGAGTTGTCCCATATGATTTGTCCTGTAGAAACGGAGAAGCTGAATAAGATGAGTTCTCTCTTGGAAAGACTTCATGCAAAGTTTAACCAAAACAGACCTTGGACTGAAACAGTGAAGCTTGTCCGTCAAGTCATGGTGAGAATTGGAGGAGTCTGGATGAGATTGTTTCCCGGGAGAATGGTGTAGTTATGTAGTCTGGATTAGTAGTGGTAGTTCCTTAGCACTCCTCAGACAGCTGTCTCAAAGTGTTTTGCAAAATCTTAATCTTTACAACGTCTCATAGAAGGTAGGGTTTTACCATTTGCACCTAGAGGGTGTAGCCAAGATCAGGGTTCCCATTGTGCTAACCCAAACAGGGAGAAAAAGTTTATAATTTAAATAGCCAAGAGAGACTAAGGGGAAACAGGCACAAAGAGATGAAGTACTTACCCAAGGGCACATAATGGAACATTGGCAGAGTCAGGAATAGAACCCATGATCCTGCTGCCCTTAACCACTGGACTGCAGTCTCTACTCAGAACTATGGTACCAGTCCCCTTTGGCAACCAGCTGTTAGTGCAGTTGTGCAGCACGATCTCATTAATTCTCCTTTTCTGATAGAAGTACAGTTAATCTGTGAAGAGCTGCACTAAGTTATTGTAGAAGTGTTCCTAATGGTAGGCATGTTGCTTTCAGTTTTAGCACCACTGCTCGGCTGCTGTGTTTGTTGAAATAGCAGCAATGGGGAAGGGAAAGATAACGCAAAGTTTTCTGCAAATATTGTTCTGTGGTGTGTGAAATTTGCATGCCTGGCTATTTCCCCCCATTTCTTCCTTTATTATTCTCAATTTGTTTAGGATTATGCATATATAAAAAGCTTTTAGAATCTATTCTTCCAATTCAATCAGCTGCTTAAGGGGAAAAAAAGTGTGCGTGCGCAGTGGATATCTTTACGTTACCTTGCTCCTGTTCTCATTTTAAGAAGCTAAATGGAAGAGTAATTCTGGGATAGGATTTAATTACCTTTGAATTGTCTTAATAAACAACATTTGGCCCTGAATAACAGTTATGGACTCAGTCTTGATGAACATTGCATACAAATGCTGTTTTTTCCCTCCCTTTTCACTCAGGAAAAACGGGTTGCGATGAACTCTGGGGGCCATCAACATCTGGTGAGCTGTTTGGAGACTTTGCAGAAAGCATTAAAAGGTTGGTAAACTCCTTGGAAATGTAACAACAAAAAATGTGCTTAGGCTTTCCATGGTGTTCAGAATGAAACATGATTGAAATATTAAATTGTAAAAATAAACAGAAATAGCAGATGTTTCATTTTGTGTTTATGGTATGTGCATTTACATATGTGTGCATGCACGCTCACATGCACATATTTACCTCTTATGCCACAGTAGAATGTCATAGTTTAGGTTGCCAGCTAAACCATTTGCCTGGCCTCACCCCAAAAGTGGTTATGTATGGGAACGTGGTAGAATATCAGTTCATTTCTTTGCAGTTGTGACTGCAATGGTGAGTAGTATGTATTTTCTTTTTAAAAATTGCTCCTGCTATATTTTGCATGTCGGTAATTCATGTGTGCATGCACCCAGATGTGAAACCGTGCAAGTGCATAATGTTGGCTTGTGTGTGTGTGAGGAAGGGGAGTTGAGACTGCACTTGGAGCCAAAGGAATACACTCCTATGGAGAAATTAAGAGTCATGCAGTCTAACCTTCCCTTGTCTTTCCTGTTTAGTATCATCTCTGCCTGCCATGACCGATCGCTTGGAATCTATAGCTAGACAAAATGGGTAAGTCTTCTTTTGTGGCAGAGGCATTTCCCATGTATCTGTACAGAATCATCATAATCTCATGCTGGTTTGATTGTTTTTTGTGTGCATCTCATAGCAATTTTTGTTTTGTTTTGTATGTAAGCCTTGGATCTCACCTTAGTGCAAATGGCACTGAATGTTACATCACTTCAGACATGTTCTATGTGGAAGTCCAGTTAGATCCTACAGGGCTGCTGTGTGATGTGAAGGTGGCGCACCATGGAGAAAATCCTGTGGTACGTATAACCTAAAAAGAGGAGATGGGTAACGGCAAAGACAAGCAGGGTTGGTTTGCCTACCCTCTGCACAAACACAGGGAATCAATTGTGTAAAATATGTCCATCTAGTTCCCATAGAAATTCTCTACTCATGGCCCAAGTGAAAGGTGAAAACCTCCATGGGGAGATTCCTTCTCACGCCTAAATTTGGTGATTAGTTCAGTTCTGTGCATGTGAATAAGAGCCACTTAGATAATGGTCCATATTTTTCTATGAGTCAGAGTATAATCAACCGACAAAGCGGAATTACAGTTATCTGCAGCTTTTTACCTGTTTCCTTCAGTAGATTTCTTTATCATTGATAAAACTTACAGTTCTGTAGATGGAAGATGGAAACTTGGGTCAAAATGTTTCAACTTGGAGGCCTAAAGTTAGGCATCTTAAATAAGTGGCCTGATTTTTTCAGAGGCGGTGGCTTCTGCAATTCCCATTGATTTAATTGCACCTCTGAAAACCATGGCAGTTCTAGTAGATGCCCACATATAGATTTAGGTGTTCAAGTTTTAAAGCCCCCAAGTTTGAAAACTGGTATAGTTGTTTAACAGGAGATAATATTAATTGAATTTATGCTGCAAGTAATTGACAAACAGGACATCAGAACCATACTGGTGCAGAGCAGTGAGTGTAAAACTGTTTCTCACCAGAAGATAATGGTCAGAAACCTCATTCTGTCCCTGTATTTTATAGTCATAGAAATGTTCAAAAGTCACAGATTAATTTGAAGTGAATGGTAGTGTATGTTCTTTCCATTTCAGAGCTGTCCAGAACTGGTGCAACAGCTGAGGTGAGCAAAAACAGTTGTTCAATATCAGGGAAAATAATTTTTTTCAGGATGCAATGATCAGCAGTATTATTTTATGGTTGGAGTTATACAGTAGTTGGTAACGGTTCCTTCTTCACAAAGTCTCTGCACTTTCACAAGAGGTTTTCTGGCTTCATTTGGCTAGGACTTCCTGACTCTTCATCATGCATGGTACCTTTGAAGCCTCTCTACGAGGCCACACAATTGTCTCTTGACAAGGGTGTTTTGCAGAGAAATTTAAAAAACAGAAAGCTAAAAGTAAATTGATTGCCAATATCAGAGAGTGAAGAAAGAAACACATTTTCACTGTTTTCATGTTGTAAAAGTAAATTCCTGAGTGATTTAAGAATTTTATTATAAAGGTAATACTTCTTAAAAATAAAACGATCTACTATGAAGGATTTATCCAAATGGCTTAACAATGACAATTTTTTTTTCCCTCCTAGAGAGAAAAACTTTGATGAGTTCTCTAAGCATCTAAAGGGGCTTGTGAACCTTTATAAACTTCCTGGAGACAAGTAAGTGTCTATAGCATGTAGTGTATTCTGCTCCCCACCCCTTTTCCCCCATGGTTTTATAACCAGTCTAGGCCCCAGTTCTGCAAGCACTTAACCCATGTTAATTTTACACAGGTGGTTAGTCCTGTTGGCTTCCATCGGCCTGCTTGTGTGCTTAAAGTTAAGACTGTGTATAAGTGTTTATAATATTGGAGTCCAAGTTACAAATCTCTAACACATCAGGTCATTTGCTTGGAAATCTATTTGTCAATTTTCTTACACTAAGAGACCTTGGAAAAGCTGTTTTTTATCTTGATAACCATCTGTCTTTATACATAAAAAAGCACTGCATTTAAAGGTCACTGTCAAGATAAACTATATTAACAAATTTCCTTATCAATACCCTGATCCTCCATGTATTTATTTGAATTACCATCATGCCTAGGAGTCCCAGTTGTGGACCAGGATCCCATCGTGCTTGGCATTGTAAAAGCAGTGAACAAAAAGACAGTCCCTGTCCCAAAGGGCTTACACTGGATTATTCAGGTGCATACATGTTTGCAGGATCAGGGCCTAAGTTTCTACTAAAATACTAAAAGAAATTTTAAAATGTCACTTCTATATTTGTGCAGCATGTTTACATTTCACTTCATATCAAGTGAGATAATGAACTGGCCAGTTTCAGGTTCATTTTGTTTCTCTCTGATTTTACTGCTTACTAACACAGTGGTATTATTTTAGGGATGCTCAACAATGCAGGGGAATATTTCAATCCAGTACCTATTTTCACTGATATTAAAAAAAATAATCTATTCATAGTGGGCAAGACTGAAAAAAGGGAGCCTAAACATAGACTCCTAAATCCACATATGTGGCCTAATTTCAAAACTGCTGAGCACTCCACAGCTCCATTGACTTCAATGAGAGTAGAGACTGCTGAGCATCTCCCAGAAGATACTTAATACCTTGCAATGTTGAGTCTTGAGCAAATACTGTGTCAGCTGCACACACACTTTATTGCATGATCTTAGAAACTTGATCAGCTCAGCCAGGGTTGATTTCTAGACAGAGATTGAAATGAATTTAGTGGTAAAATACTATGAAGCATAAAATTTGTTATTTTCATTTTCTTCTCTGTGGTTCTTGCATTTTTTATTTAAAAAACATAGATGTACGTATAAATCCCTTAATTTTATCTTTTATTATAATCATGAAGTACACAGATACCAAATTAGGAATACATATGTACATGATTTGCTCTATACAAATTGAGAAGAGAAAATATATACAATCTAAGATGTGAGACGTAGTATCATTCACTGTGTATATGTTTTTTATCAGTTTATTTTGAAACCATAATAGGAAAAAATGACTCTCGTTAGTGATTTAATACCATGATTAGGGTCATACTATTAGTTAAGAATTTAATCTGAATTTCTGAGTTAACTTCAGGTTCTGTACAGTTTCTTGAATTCTTCTTTTTTTTTTTTTTCATGCTGCTTTTTTTCAAGCAAACTTAAAACTAAAATGTACTTGGCTCTTCAGTCTTTGGAGCTGGATCTCTCAAAGATGGCAGTGATGTACTGGTAAGAACATTTATACACCTTTGATTTTCTCAATACCTGGGCATGAATTGGCACCATGATGAGGCCCATACTTTCTGACTTCTTTTTAAAAACTGATGCTGACATTAAAGCAACCCTGTGCAACTGGAGGTTGATACAAAATGTTGCAGAAACTGTTAATCATTTGTAAGGCTTTTCTAAAGTCTATGTTTAACTGCAGAATGAGCAATTGAAATAGAAAGTGAGGAAAAAACAGGCTGAGGATGAAAAAGAGAGAATAGAGAGAAAAAGAGCAGAGACAGCGTAAACGAGGGACTGACTGAAAAAAAATAGATACAGCAACTTTTCTTGCGTATAGCAGGAGGAGATACTGGGATGGGGTTAATCAGTCACCTGCCAATCTATCGCAGGAGTTGTTCCAACAAAACAGGTTGGGAACCACTTACATTAGCTTTTAGTGTTGTAGTTTTAATGGACTACAACCCACTTAGTTAGTGGGGAAACTGATAACTCCTTTTGCCAATACTTTGAGACATTTTCCAGTTACAGTGTGGAGCTTAAGATACTTACTTTTATCTGGCTGTGAACTGTGTATTGAAGGATCTTAAAGCAGCCGCCAGTGCTTAGACATTTGGGATTTGAACTATGCTCCAGCACGTTATAAATCTACGATTCTCTCTGTTGTAGGCAAGCCACCAACGCAAGTCTCCTCGACAAGATTCTTCATGGCAGTGTTGGGTATCTCACCCCAAGAAGTGGAGGTATCTGTGTCTTTTGCGTAACCAAAAGAGAGAAGGGGTTGAACAGACCCTTCTTAGTTGTCTGATTTTATTCAGGTGACAAAAACCTTTATGGATGGTAACTGAGGTTCATATCAGCAGATTGTAATAGTGGATAAGAGTTACCAGTGTAAGAGTGGTGGTCATTACATATTTCTAAGTACCTCACGATCCAGCAGGGTAATTTTACTTTAACACAATCACTCCCTATACTGGATTTACAATGCACAGTTTCTCTTTGTCAAACATCTTGGCCTCTGTTAAAAAGAGTGACTGTTTGAACGGCTTTGCTTTTCATGTGCTGTGCAGTATCGCAAAGTGAGTGTGGTCTGGTTGCTAGTGACTTTTATGAAGGATCGGAGTAACTCATCCATCAAGGCCCTCATTAACAAGCCTGTTTCCCCCAGGTCATCTGATGAATCTCAAGTATTACGTTTCACCCTATGATTTATTTGAAGAAGGCACTGGAGCCCCCATTATTTTGCATGAGAACAACGGTAGGTCACCTAAAAGGCTACTTCTGGCCACTGACTGTACTTTAGGCACATAAGATTTTCAGTCTGTCTAAAGGTTGTTCCTAGTTTGTTTAAACTTTTCTATGAAGTCTGAGGCAAGAATATCGTAGAAGAAGGCAGCTTCGTTATAGCGTGATTGACTGACTTACTGGTGGTAGAGGTTAGATTTTTGAGGGAAGTGTAGAATTCTGAAGATCAATGGCTGGGTTCTCCTTCATAAGTAGCACAAAATGGCCTTCATGTGTGGAGCTGGCTGATGGAGAGTTCCCATTGCATAGGGGAAGTCTCCACCAGCAGAAAGCTGGCAGAGGTGGCTCTTCTGTTTTCTGTGCCAGCCAGCCCCCTCGTCCCTGCCATAACAGAAAGGAGAGGTCATGTTAGATGTGTTCTACAGGCGAGAGGAGCATAGTAAAGCATAGCTCCAGTGCTCTTGGTCATCCACTAACATAAAGTCAGTGATCCATTCAGGACCTTACACCAATGGCAGAAGTTAGACTAGGTCCCCTGCTATTCCAGCTTCCACTGGGGCTGGACAGCCAGGGTCAGGGAGTAATGGCCATTTGGCTTTCTGCAACCACTGCTCTCCAATATGAGAGAATCAAGGGCATCGTGACTGATGGAGGTTTGAGAAGCACATGCAAACCCTGGGACGGTTCTCCCATTTTCTGGATACAGTTGCCCTCTGGAGGTGAAATCCACTTCTGTGCAGGCCTGCACAAAGCCAGTGTGTCACTGAAGTCCTACTTAAACCCTCAAAATAGGCTGCCCCCCTGCACTGAGGTGAATTTCATCCAGGATGGCAACTCTAGGTTTATTTTATTTTGATTAATTAAAAAAAATAATTATTTCCCCTGGTTTCAGCTGTGATTATGGGTGTGGCTTTTTGTAGGACTATAATAATAAACTTTCACATCTGTACATAGAGGTTTGCGTTTTGTTAGTATTTTATGCAATAACACCAAGCTTCCTATCTAGCAAGAGCGAGACAACTTGGAAAAATAAGACATTGGGATTGAACAGCTCCAAAATCATAAATAATTTTGCACATAGAAATGTACTGCAAGGTTGTAAATTCACTTGAAATCTATTGCTGACAGGTAATTGGCGCACCCCAGAAAAGAGAAATAGAACTTTAAATAGCATAAATAAAAGGCTGCACATTCAAACTAGACTATATCAAACTTTGAAAGAGATGCTACATAGACAAATAACACATCTACATGTGAGCAGTATTTTTAACTCCTAAAGCACATCAGTGGTTTTTCCAGCGGTTTTTTATACCGTCTCCTTTCTCTTGCCTCCTCTTCCAGTCCCTCGGTCTTTGGGCATGAACGCATCGATAACAATCGAAGGAACCTTGGCTATGTACAAACTCCCAATTGCACCATTAATCATGGGATCTCATCCTGTTGACAACAAAGGGTAAGGAAAGGGCATTTCTGCTGGGGCCTCTCACAGTGGCCTCATTCAGATGCTACCTGTGTGGCCCTCTTTTGAGTCCTCTTTCCAAGCCATGTTAATAACACAGTGTCGTATCATCAGTCATGGGGTTTGATGTGGCCCTGATCTGTGAAATACCCTGTACTTGAGACATGAGTGAAGCCTATTTTTCAGGTATTAATCAAGTGCCATAATCTTTCAGAAGTAACAGACAAGATACTTATGTTTGGGCAGAGGATAAAATGTGTATCTTACACTTAAAATATAAATCCACTTTAAAAATTGTTTTTGTGCATACACCATAATACTTTTCTACCTTACATGTATATTGTGAAGATAAATTCATTAATGTTTGTACGGTGCTCAGGCACTATTTGGGGGGAGGGCGGTGAGGAGCATAATGTACCTACATAAATATAAATATTCATGTAATAAAAAAAACAAGTAACTTCAATGCTTTAGGACTCCATCCTTCTCATCAGTCACCAGTGCCAACAGTGTTGACTTGCCAGCTTGCTTCTTCTTGAAGTTCCCACGACCTATTCCAGTATCCCGGGCTTTCATTCAGAAACTGCAGAGCTGCACAGGTGGGTTATAACTCTACCGGACAAGTATTCACTAGATTTTACTAGTAGATTGCTGTAAGCACGCTAAGTGAGTTGAACCCAAGTTCTTATACTCTTTTATATGTACTTTTGAGGATTGAATAGGTCCATATGATTGCACAGCTCCTTTTAGCTTCATGATGTGGTCATTGTGCTCTGCTGTGTTTCCTCAGGAATCCCATTGTTTGACACCTCGCCAACGTTTGTCCCCCTGTATGAGCTGATCACGCAGTTTGAGTTATCCAAGGAGACTGATTCTGTACCTTTAAACCACAACATGCGCTTCTATGCAGTAAGTATGTCACTAGAATTGGGAAACTAAGCACACACAAGAGGCAGGCTGAGGACTTTTGGAAAGAGTTAGAAACCCTGGACTGGAAACTATTAAATACAACTACAGCCTTCTCTTGTACCAGTATAACTGTCAATTAGGGGCATGTTCTTACCAATAGTTCTTCCAGTACGGCCTCTAGAGTGGTTGCAGTTATACTTAAAGAGGTACAGCTTTTGTGTGTAGACATAACCTAAGTTATCCAAGCCAGAATGCTGGAAAAGACACAATCACAGTAGGTTAATTGTCCTGTCTTAACTGTGGATTTGTCATCCTCTGGACTACAAGACTTAGTTTTTGCAGCTGATCTACTTCCATTACAAAAGGTAACCCAAAACTGCTATGTACTATTTTATCAAACTTGGAAAATAAACCAATGCGTGTGCAACCAATGAGTGTGTCTGCATGGGTTGTCTTGTTTAATGTTCCTATTTAACTGAGAATCACGGATCAAAGCAAAAGTCTTGGAAGTGGAGAATGTAAGATGACCAGAGAAGATCAGCAATTTGGTCTAATAACATTTGATAAATGACCTCTTTTAAACATGTGCCTGTGCTAATGAGGTGGTCCTCCTAAGGACAGACTGGCTATTTTGATTGGGTTAGTTGCATAGATAAGAACTATAAGGGTACTCAAAATTATGATATGCCAGAGCTGGGTTTATGGGAAGTTATTGAAATCATCTGTACTGTTAAACCACTGCTTCCCTGAGTGACTGCCATGAGCTGGAAGACTCGTAGCCAATGTGTGGAGGGAAGAGGAAGGTACTTTCTGGGCTGGCTACTGTATTGAAAGATGCAGTTTCCATTGAACATGCCAATATCTGTACACAGCAAGTGACTGAATGCTCACATTGACATGGAATTATCTGGCTTCTATAGGTAGCTTACATTCTTAATGTAATTTGAATGGGCTTTTGGGGGATTTATAGATATTTTTGCATTTGCATATACAATGAGTGGGAATTGACTTTGACTGTGTAATTATAAAACCCAAGCATCATGAGAGGTGGAATGTCACCATGGTGGTTACGGCATAGATCTGGGAGTTAACATTCATGGGTTCTCTATGTGGCTGTTCCACCGACTACATTGTGTGACCTTTGGGTAAGTCACTTAAACAGTTTGTGTGAAATGTTAGACTCACTGAAGTCAATATAAAACTCGCACTGAATTCAGTGAGGCCAAGATTTCACCTTCTGTGCCTCTGTTTCCCCAACTGTAAAATGGATCAGTATTTATTCACCCCGCAAAAGGACAGTGAAGTTTACTGTGTATAAAAGTGCTTTGAGAACCTCTGATGGGGCAGTATAGAGATGCAAAATAATATTATCATTCTCGGCAGTGGTATTTCTAGACTGGTATTTTGTTCAGGTTGTAAATCGGTTTATAAAAGGGTTTGATATTTAGAAAGTGTCTCTCCAATGTTTGTCAATTCCAACCACAAAGGTAATTTAGCATGACACAGATTTTGGAGCTGCACTTGCTTTGGTAGTTGGCTTTACTTCCTTGTATCCAGTACCATTAGAGTAAAGCACAGGTTGTTTCCTAGGCTCTTCCAGGACAGCAGCACTGCTATTTCCTGAACAAAGATGCTCCTCTTCCAGATGGAAGAAGCCTGCAAGGAACTCTCATTAGTAAAATCACTTTCCAGCACCCTGGCCGGGTTCCTCTCATCCTCAACTTGATCAGGCATCAAGTGGCCTACAACACACTGATTGGCAGTTGTGTCAAGCGAACTGTTTTAAAAGAAGGTGGGTGACACATTAACCGACATAAATACAATTCTGTGACTGGAGATGATCCTGGATTGTTTTCTGTAGCGTGTTAGAATCAGACAATGGGTTTGGGGAATGGGAAATTAGAAGCCCAGGCTGTTTTGCCTCTCCATTTCATTTTTCTTTCTTTTCAAGGCTATATTTGAGCTCATGTCTGTCTTCGTCTCTTGTGCTGTGAAGATGCCGCATTTACCAGCTCCTGTGTCTTTCAGATTCTCCTGGGATCCTGCAATTTGAAGTTTGCCCCCTCTCCGATTCCTGTTTCAGTGTATCCTTTCAGCATCCTGTGAATGACTCCCTGGTGTGTGGTGAGTAGGGGTCAGTGAAAAGCATGTGTTTTATAAATAGATTTTAGGTGAAAATAGGGTTGGGTTCTTTTTGTTTGTTTGCCACTGCAGTTAGAAGTTTAATGTCTCCCAAATGCCTTCTCTCTGTCTTTCAGTGGTCATGGATGTGCAGGACTCCACACATGTGAACTGTAAACTATATAAAGGGCTCTCTGATGCTCTCATCTGTACAGATGACTTCATTGCCAAAGTTGTTCAGAGGTAAACCAGGCCTTCTCTGTGTTGCTATTAGATGCTACTCAGAGCATCTTTTATAAATTCCCAGAACTAGCACCCAGGTACTGGTGGGCACTTCACAAATATCTAGGCGACAGTGGTCCTACAGTTCATTTTTCTGCAGAAAGATCCCATTGTAGGTCACCTGCCATCTCTCTCAGACTATCTGCCATAGTTATTTATAAAGCACTATAGTTTGTTCAGCCAAAGGAAGTACTCGAATAGCTGAACATTTGTGGTGTCTAATGAAACTGAGTTAATAAATCAGTAAATGTTGCTTAACAATCATTGTTACAAGCATGCGACATAGATTTCTAGCCTCCTCAAATCTATGTATAATAGTAATCGTGCTACAAAGATACAAATAAATAATAATGCTTAGATCCTTTGTAGTAGTTCTCATCCATAGATCTCAAAGCACTTTACAAATGACTTAAGTGGCATTATTCTCATTATACAGATGGGGAAACTGAGGCACGTAGGTTTAAAGTCGTATGCCTTAAGGTCACTGAGCAGGCAAGTGTCAAAGACAGGAATATAAGCCAAGTCACCTGTGCCTCTGTCTAATGCCCTGTCTACTGGTACATACTGCTTCCATTATCCTTTCTATTTCTTAGCTACAAAAGAGACAAAATGTCATTAAAAGACTTTTTCTGAATTCTGGTGAAGATCTCTGTCTGGGTGGCATCATTCCAGAACTCCATTTCTAATGCACTTCAACTTCTGTTGAGAATTTTCTGTGCCAGCCTTGGACAAAACCTACCACATTTGAAGCCATTCATCCTTTGTCTGTGGATTTCAGGCAAATGATGGTCAGGAGAAAGGGAGGCAAAAGCAGGGCTGTATTGGAATCTCAGTTCCAACCTTAACTGTGGAGCAGCCACTGCTGACCTTATTAAATATTTATTTGCTGGATGCCTGGCTGAGTTGTACATGTTTTCATGCTTCCTGAGGAGCTTGCAGTTGCCTTCAAAGTCTCTGCCTCTCTTTGAATTAGAGGGTGACTCACGCATGGTTCCAACGTTTGATAGCCTTGATAGCCCTGCCAGCCCCCAGGCTTTACATTTATACAGGCCCTTTATCAAAATTACTCAGCCCCAGGCAACACTGGAAGCATTTAGAAAACTACAAGGTGTTAATAATGCGCTGCACATACTGATACTCTACAGACTGCCTTATCAATACTGATGAGTTACCTACCTTCTGGGTCAGTACGATTATTCCTATTTTATGGATGGGGAAACTGAGGCACAGATTCAGTTGACTTACCCAAGGTCACACATGGAGCCTGTGGCAGAGCTGGGAACAGAACCTATCCCTCCTAACACTCAGTCTCTTTAGCTACAAGATCATCCTTCTCTTAAGCATTACTTAGTTACTAATTATTAAAGTTTTTTATTGTAATTAAAAATGTAGCAGATAATATTAATAAAGGCAACATAGAGAGGCACTGTTGTTCAATGGCTAGAGGCATATGACAGAGTAGCTATGAATGGTTACAGCAGGGAACAAAAGATTCTAAATTCTGGCAATTCCTTGCTCAGTTGCTATCTTACCATGTGACCTGGGGCAAGTCCCTTTGTGATTTGCATTAGTTTACTGTCCTGCAAAATAGGGGTAATTCCTAACTCTCAGAGCTGCTGTGAATCATGTAATGTTTTTAGAACTCTTTTTAGTTGACAGTTTCTATAAATGAGCAAACTGCATACTAAATCCTTCACACTTTCTGTCTTGCAGATGTATGTCCATTCCTGTGACGATGAGAGCCATTCGTAGAAAGGCAGAAACCATTCAGGCGGATACACCAGCCCTGTCCCTTATTGCAGAGACAGTAGAAGACATGGTGAAGAAAAACCTGCCCCCCGCCAGCAGCCCAGGGTACGGCATGACCACAGGCAACAACCCAATGAGTGGTACCACTACACCAACAAACACTTTTCCGGGGGGGCCCATCACTACCCTGTTTAACATGAGCATGAGCATGAAAGAGAGGCATGACTCGGTGGGCCATGGGGAGGACTTCAGCAAAGTGTCTCAGAACCCTATTCTCACTAGTTTGTTGCAGATCACAGGGAATGTGGGGTCTACCATAGGCTCAAGTCCAACCCCTCCCCATCACACGCCACCACCAGTATCCTCACCAGCAAGCAACACCAAGAACCACCCGATGCTCATGAACCTCCTTAAAGACAATCCTCCTCAGGACTTCTCCACCCTGTATGGGAGCAGCCCTCTTGAAAGGCAGAACTCTTCTTCTGGCTCCCCTAGAATGGAAATGGGCCCTGGGGGGAACAAGCAAAAGAAAAAAAAATCTCGCACACCAGCAGACAAGCCCAAGCATCAAACTGAGGATGATTTTCAGAGAGAGCTGTTTTCAATGGATGTTGATTCCCAGAACCCGATTTTTGATGTCAACATGACCGCTGATACTCTGGATACCCCTCATATTACTCCAGCGCCCAGTCAGTGCAGCACTCCACCTGCTACGTACCCCCAGCCTATACCTCACTCTCAGCCCAGTATTCAGAGGATGGTTCGACTTTCCAGTTCAGACAGCATTGGAGCTGATGTTACTGATATCCTTTCTGATATAGCAGAGGAAGCTGCCAAGCTCCCCAGCACTAATGAGGACTGTCCACCCATCGGAACGCCTGTAAGGGACTCATCTAGTTCAGGACATTCACAAAGTGCCCTCTTTGACCCAGATGTCTTTCAGACAAATAGTGAGAACCCATACACTGACCCAGCCGACCTTATAGCAGATGCTACTGTGAGCCCAAACAGTGACTCTTCAAACCATTTTTTCCCAGACGGAGTAGATTTCAATCCTGACTTACTGAACAGTCAGAGTCAAAGTGGCTTTGGGGAGGAGTACTTCGATGAGAGCAGTCAGAGTGGAGATGCTGACGATTTCAAGGGCTTTGCATCCCAGGCTCTAAGTAGTTTGGGAGTGCAAGTGTTAGGGGGTGATGGGGGAGAAAATAAATTTAAAGGAAGCAATCAGGCAGACATGGATGACTTCAGTATTATTGCAGCTGCGAGCAAAACCCTGGGGTCCTCTGACATTATGGAGCATCATAGTGGAAGCCAGAGCCCTTTACTAAGTACAGGGGATTTGGGAAAGGATAAGTCTCAGAAACGGGTAAAAGACAGTAATGGCTCTGGGAGTAGTTTATCGGGTCCTGGGCTAGATGGTAAGCCAGGAAAACGCAGCCGGACCCCGTCCAGTGATGGTAAAAGTAAAGAAAAGCTTCCAAAGCGGAAGAAAGCGGACACAGAAGGGAAATCTCCCTCTCATAGTTCATCAAACAGACCTTTCACCCCACCAGCAAGCTCTGGTGGGTCAAAATCTCCTGGAAGTTCAGGCAGATCTCAGACTCCTCCTGGTGTAGCCACTCCTCCTATTCCCAAAATCACAATTCAGATCCCCAAAGGGACAGTGACTGTTGGCAAACCTTCACACAGCCAGTATACAAGCAGTGGCTCTGTCTCCTCAAGCAGCAAAAGCCATCACAGCCATTCCTCCTCCTCTTCCTCCTCCTCTTCTGCCTCAGGCAAAGTAAAAAGCAGCAAATCAGAAGGGTCTTCTGGCTCAAAGATGAGCAGCAGCCTCTACCTGAGCCAAGGTGGCTCAGGTTCAGGTCAGTCAAAAAGCTCAGCTCAGTCTGTGGGAAAGCCTGGATCCTCCCCTATCACCAAACATGGCCTCAGCAGCAGTTCTGGAAGTACGAAGATGAAGCCTCAAGGGAAGCCTTCATCACTTATGAACCCTTCCATGAGTAAACCAAACATTTCTCCTTCACATTCTAGACCATCAGGGGGTTCTGACAAGCTTGCCTCTCCAATGAAACCTGTTCCAGGTACTCCCCCATCATCTAAAGCAAAATCACCTATCAGTTCAGGTTCTGGGGGCTCACATATGTCTGGGACTGGATCAGGGTCAAATATGAAGTCCTTTTCAGGAATGGGATCCTCTGGGTCCATGTCCCAGAAACCACCTCCTTCATCAAACTCTTCTACAGCATCTTCATCTTCCTTTTCATCTGCTGGTTCTTCCATGTCTTCATCTCAGAACCAGCATGGAAGCTCCAAGGGCAAATCTCCAAGCAGAAACAAGAAGCCATCCTTGATTGCAGTCATAGACAAACTTAAACATGGGGTTGTTACTAGTGGGCCTGGAGGTGAAGACCCAATGGATGGACAGATGGGGCCAAGTTCCAATTCCTCAAGCCATTCTTTGTCCTCCAAACACAACATGTCTGGAGGCGAATTTCAGGGGAAGCGGGAGAAAAGTGACAAAGACAAATCCAAAGTCTCTGTTTCTGGAGGATCTATTGACTCTTCCAAGAAGACTTCAGATTCCAAAAACATTGGTAGTACTGGAGTGGCCAAGATTATCATCAGCAAACACGATGGTGGTTCCCCTAGCATAAAAGCCAAAGTAACCTTGCAGAAACCTGGGGAAGGAGGTGGGGATAGCTTAAGGCCTCAGATGGCATCTTCCAAAAGCTATGGATCCCCTCTGATCAGTGGGTCTACTCCAAAGCATGAACGCTGCTCACCCAGCCACAGTAAGTCACCAGCATACACTCCTCAAAATATAGACAGTGAGAGCGAGTCTGGCTCCTCTATAGCAGAGAAATCCTATCAGAACAGTCCCAGCTCTGATGATGGCATTAGGCCACTACCGGAATATAGTTCAGAAAAACATAAGAAGCACAAAAAAGAGAAGAAGAAAGTGAAAGACAAAGACCGTGATAGAGATAGGGATCGTGACAAAGACAGAGACAAGAAGAAGTCTCATAGCATTAAACCAGAAAGTTGGTCTAAATCACCTATTTCTTCTGACCAGACTCTGTCCATGACCAGCAGTGCTATCCTATCAGCTGACAGGCCATCCCGGCCAAGTCCTGATTTTTTAATTGGGGAGGAAGACGATGACCTCATGGATGTTGCTCTGATTGGCAATTAATTTTTAAAAAAATAATTTTAAAAGATCTCTAGGATCCCCCAGTGGGTTCTAGAGATAGCAAGCAAAGAATCATTCATTTCAGAATACCACACTTACCTTGAGGGACATGGTTTAAAAGGAAAACAGTATTCCTGAGGATCTCAAAAACCTGCACAGAATACCTGCGAGTACCGATCTTTCTGACTGGGAATGGCAAACCAGTCTTCTGACTGTGGCCCCCAGTCAGCAGCCCATTTACACACATGCTGAATTTTACATGTATTAATAGTCCCATAAAGTCAATGGGCGTAGAATTAAGCATGTGGGTAAGTGTTTGGAGGAACAGACCCTAAATTGGTGCAGAAACATAAGTTATTATTGAAGAATTAGATTTTCCCCCCTTCCTCTTCTTTTCATGATAAGTTTTTAGTAAGTTTTGAACTAATAACTTTAGGGCATATTTTAATGTTTGGGGCTTGTGGTTTTCTCTTTTTTTGAAGGGTGTCTGGAGAAAAGAGAAATGCTTTGCAGGTTTCTTTTATGGAGTTTCTTCATCATTTAGTGTCTGATTCTTAGAGGTGCTGAGGACTTCATCTTCCATTGACATCAGCAGCTCTGCAAAATCAGGCACTGTGTTTTGATGGACATCAGCGTTTTATTCCAGGTCAAAGTGATGAAGGATATTTATGTCGATGTTTGATTGACCTTGCGTTTTAGCTATTTATTTATGCTCCTATTTGAATGCCTCATGCTGTTTGTTTTTCATGCAGTCTTTATGTTTTAATTGTGTGATGCAGGGTCTGAAGGGACTCTGGGAGCTTGGTTAGCTGTGGGTTAGGAAAGCCTGGAAAATGTGCAGCCACTGTAGCTTTGGTGAAGTTGGTAAAATCACAGCATGCTTTGCCCTGATCTAAGTGCTGTTTGCTAGGTTTAAAGGAAACAAAATTCCCCAGAATCCCAGCGCTGTGTATATATGAAGATTCACAACCTTTATAGAGATACAATTAGGGCCCAATCCTGCAAAATACTTAAGAATATGCTTAACTTTATTCATTGTAAAAAAAAATCCCATTTGAAGTCGCTGCTGCTGTTGTTACTCGTGTGTGCAAATGTTTCGTGGAAATTTTTTTAATCTTTCTGTTGCAAAAGTGCCCAGGGCATTTTTAATTTGTGTGTGCGCGCATCACATTTTCCCACAGCAGCATTCTGGTAACACACACAAGCATTCGCCATGCCCTCCTCTCCCCCCGCTTGAGAGGTTGTTAGCTCACCAGTAGGTGTGAATCATTCCTGTGCCAGTGTTAGTACTTGTGTTGATTGAAAACGTGCTGAAATGTCTTGGCTCTGTAAAACTTGATTGGCTGCAATAGAAGCAAAAATTTCTCCAAATGGCGGATTTCCTTCTCTCACCAGGACTTAAAAGGAAGATGCAGGCAAGACTTGCTAGTCTGCGTCCTTGAGAGGATAGGAGCGAGAAGTCTATTTGATAAATGAAAGCAGTTAGGATTGTTTTGATAGAGGAGAAGACACAGAAGAGCCTTCAGACAAGGGAATACAGTGTATCTAAAGAGTACTGTGAACCCATCTCCTTTTAGGTCCTACAGGGAAATGCATTGTGTTGAAATCCTTGCCCCTCTGAGTTAGGCACTGACTTCAGCGGGGCCAGGATTTTTTCACCTGTGGGCTTGAGAATACCCTTTATTTTGGGTTTGCAGTTTGAAAAGCTTTCAACGTTTAGGGTTCCTTTAAACTGTAGACATTTCCTGTCTTGCATACAGTCCAGCCCCCTGATAATTTTCAGGCCAAAACAGCTTCTCTTTTCTGGCTCATGTAGAGCTTCTAAAAAACTGGGATGCTTGTATCTTTTCAGTGGGTTGGTTTCTATGCAGCTAGCTGTAGACTTTCCATTCTTCCTGTCTTTGGGGCTGTATACTGGAATTACTGTTTTCACATAGAAAGCAGGTGTGAATTTCTTTCTCTCACACAATAGCGCTCCCTTATATTTTTCAACCTTCATCCCTTGCTCCTAGTGATCTGCATCCCATGGCTTCCCTCTCACCAATACTCCCAGCTTCATGTGCTGAGATGATAGACAGTAGTAAATAAAGTCTAAACCTACAGCAAATGACATTATTTGATGCAGCATCAGAATCACATGACTGTGTGGTGTCTATGAAGAGGATGTAAGAAATATACAACACCAGATGACTTTATCTTCAGACCCTGCTACAGTGGCTACATCTTGGAAATAATGCTTGTTCAGATGGCAACAGGTTGTCATCTGTTTTAGTTCTGTCCATCTCATTTAAGTTGCTTTATTTAAAATAGCCCTTTAAACTTTGGACTGTGTAAAGGCTTAGCTGAAGCTAACAGCACTGTTACAAAAGCAAAGCAAGGTTTGGGTGTTCAAGGAATAATTTCCTCAATAAAATGGACTGGCGTTTTAACAATATAAAAGATGCAGTAAAAGGCTTTTTAAAAAATTGGTCAGCTTTGCAAATTATTAAGATTTAAATTATAAATATATTTTAAATGAAAACTGCTGAATGTGGTTCCTTCACTACTTACCGAAGACTCAAGTTCAGGGTTCTAAATTTCTCCTGCAAGAGATGGGAATCGTTGCTAACACCTAAAGAAATACAGGGAGCAAAGTTGCATCCTCTTTAAGCGTCTGTGACTTTGAGTGCTGCAAGAGAAACTAAATCCTGAACTGTAGTCATAGCAGGTAAATAGCTTTTCAATCCGCTTATAATGCACTGTAACTCTTTCCCCTTTATACACTTATTTGTTGTACACTAAGTAAGGGAGAAAGACAGCCATTAAAAGTCAGGCAACAGTTGCATGATGCTTCTGTTGCACTGATCAGAGATGAGGTACACTTGTCAATATTACACAAACATTTTACATGTAAATGTTTGATCTCTTACAAATGTTTTATTTTTAAACTATTTTTGTTATTCTCTATGATATTTTACATCTTTCAGTATTGGAAAGATAAAAGTGTAAACAAACTAAAAAATTTTTAAAAAGGCAAACCTTTTAATCTCAGGTTAAGAAATGGATGTTGAGATTAAAAGAAAATGGTTCTTTCCTAAATGGTCATTATGTAAATAAGTGTCTTCAGATCTGCTTTTTGTGGGCAACTGTGTAAATACTTCCTGCTAATTTTTCATTCTTTTTCAATGTAGAGTGTACTTTCAACTTTTTTGGAATACTGCAAAAAAAAAAAATGTTTATTTACATGCAAATACATTTCTTTGGTAAGAATATTGTCTCATCTTTATTTAAAAGCATTTTGCTTCCCAAGAACTGTCTTAACTTCAAGGTATGTAAAGTCAACACTCTTCTAAAATGATCTTTTGTAAATCAAAGATGGCTATTCCCTGTCAGTGAAACACTGGTTCTGACAGTACAAGACACATTCTGTCCACTGCTCTGGTGGCATAAAGGAGGCAGAACTTGTGCTGCAAGAGACTGGGGGAGAATTCCCCTGGCACAGGTACACCATAAAGCCACCTCCTTTGTGTGCATTGGTACAGGGGCCATGCTAAGACCATCTCCATAGTGCATGGCCCAGTGTAGATTTTGAGCTGTGACACAGCCCATTGGCAGCCTAGAATCCCAAGGGTGCAACCATCTTTGCCCCCACTTGTCCACAGGCTGTGCCTTCTGTGCTGCATATGTTGGGGGTCAGAGCACTGAACCTCAACCTGTAGGTTTTTTTAGTGTTTTGGTTTAGAATTACAGCCTTAATCTGATTTAATGGTAAAGAGGAACAAATAAAATGGGGAGGAAAATTTGTATTCCTTAATGATGTGTGTCTTTCATGGCTAACGCTCTTGAAGTGAGAACTGGTGATCTAATCATATATTCAGTTTACAAGGTCTTTGTCATTTAGTTCTGTTAGTCCCCACAATATATTGGGCACTGTATATGCATATACACAGTCCTTGTTCAGAATTGCTAAAATCACTGGATAGGAGCAGGAATTCTTGTAACTAATTTGACATTAGTGAAGTGAGAACTAGGTTAGCTAACAACTAGCTTAATTCTAGCAAAATGTTTTGTGGATCAGCTTCCTGTGCGGAAGCATGTCTCTATTGGATTAATGGGTTCTGTTACACTTCAGTGTGGTCCAATGGTCACCAAGTTTCAGTGGCTTGTCAAGTTGAGATGTTTGCTATGTGCTCATGGATAAGACAGCTTATACAGAGCAGTAGTTCTGTATTCATATTGGTCCTTTAGAGTCCCTTAATTATAGCTTGTTAGCTGTTGATGGGCTTCAGCTGTCTTCCACTGAGTTGTTTCCTCTACACCACTGTGGAGCTTAGATGGCTCCATGTCCTAGTACAATTTCGAGCCTGTGATTTGTTGCTGCCTAAGATCCACCACAGGTTAAAACATGCACAGTTGAACAGGATACAGAGGGCACTTGCTGGCCCAACTGAGGTCTGATGTGAGGACAAAGATGGTGTTAAGCAGAAGCACAAGACTAGGTGTCAAGGGATCTGGGTTCTAATTCCAGCTATACCACAGGCTAACTATGTGATCTTGAGCAAGGTCCTTTGCCTCAGTGTCTCCTATCTGTAAATGACATGGACCTCTCTCACAATGCTATTGGGAAAGTTAAGTGAAGTTTCTAAGGTCCCTTGAGATCCTTTGAAGGAGGGCACTGTAGACATACAGTGTGTATTAAACTGGTATTTGCCCACAGGGTGTAGCAGAGAATAAAAAAGGCTCCACCAGCTCTAATTTTTTTTTCTTTTTGCTTCTACTCTGGAGTTTTATAGTAGATTCTAGGGTGCTTCTCCTGTTGAATCTGTTTTCCCGTAGCTGAGGGAATCTGTCATTCCCTAACCCAGAGAGTCCTCCTTTCAGATGGATTTTCTGTCGGAATTCTTCAGCACGTCTGGGATTCTGGCTGCAGCGAACGTTCAGAACCACCGCCCCTCGTCCCCTACGTCGCTCTATTTAAATACCCTCCCCACCACGCTTGATTTTCCCGCCATCGAGACGTCATCCCAAAGCCGCGCCCAGCGGGGATGGGATTGGTCGCAGTCTGGGAGGGGCTGCTCTTAGCGGAAATTGAGGCGGAGGGCGCCCAGCCCCCCCAGCCTATTACGCTACAAAACGGCCCCCCGGGAGGCGGCCGAATAAGATGCACGAGGGCGTGACCGTGCAAATCAGGGAACCAAAGCATGGGAAGGGCGCTGCTACTTCCCGGGCCGGGGCAGGGCTGCAGTCGGCCCGGAACCCACAAACGCTTGAGGATGATGCAGTCTCCTCTGGCACCACGGGGGGGAGCGCTTCAGGGCAGCACAATCAGCCCCAGCTCGGGGTGAACAGTCTCAGCCCCCTGGGTGCAGGAGGGGGACAGGATTAGGTCAAGGGGGTAAAGCTCCGGAGTGGCGGGGTTGTAATCTCCTGCGGGGCAGTTTGGGGCATGTGATCTCCTTGGGTAGACATGGGGTGATGGTTGAAGTTTCCCTGGGGGGGGGGGGGGGTGTAGCATGCAGGGCCCTCTAGCCGGGGTGGGGGCGTTGGGCTCCTGGAGACGGAGGTGATTCCCCAGCTTGCAGGTCCGGGGGATAGGTGGAAGGGGGATGCAGATTGGGCGGTGAGTCCCCCGGAGAGGGGAGTGTATGTGTGCGATTCCACGGAGAGGTAGACTTAAAGCCCGACGAGTTGCAATCTCCTTGGATTTTAGATGCCGTGTGTAAGGAGAGGGGGTGCTGCTCGTGGGTGCCCTGGATTGAAACGGGGAAGCCGGTGCAATCCTCGGGTTGGGGAATTACTACGGTGCCGGGAAGGGGTGCAAGTCTCTCCTATGGGGGGTGATGCAGGGCCTGGAGGGTGCAAGTGAGTCCTCCAGGATAGGGGGATGCAGGACGCTTTGGGAAGGGGTGGCAGTGAGTCTCTCCAGACTAGGGGGACTGCAGGAGCTGGGAGGGGACAGTCCTCCCATTTGGGGGAGGATGCAGGAGCTTGGGAAAGGGTGCAGTGAGCTCGCCAGGATAGGGGGATGCAGGAGCGTTGGGAGGGGACAAAGTCTCCATTTTGGGGATGCAGGAGCTTGGAAGGGTGCAGGAGTCGTCCTCCAGGATGAGGGGATGCAGGAAGCTGTGGGAGGGGAACCAGTCGTCCCAGTTTTGGGGGATTGCAGGAGCTTTGGAAGGGGTGCAGCTCTCCAGGGTGGGGGGATTGCCGAGTCCTGAACGGGCGACGTGGTCTCTCCCTGCGAAGGTGGGACATGGACCCCTAGGGTAGGTGGAGGGGTGCAAGTCCCCCAATGGTACGTGGGGAGATGCTGGGACGGGGGGGGGGAGAGTTACACTCCGACTGGGGGATGTCGGGGACTGAGGCGCCTGGCCCACGAGCTGGGTGTTGGCCGCCCCGGCCCGCCCGGCCGGCCACGCTGCAGCCCCCTCCTCCGGCGTGGGTCCGCGGTGCTCCCCACCGGCGGGGCCGTCGCCGGGGCTGCTCTCCTCCGCCGTGCCTACCTCCCCCAGTGCCCGGCGCTGGCCAACTGAGCGGCGCGTTTGCTGGCAGGTGCGGAGTGTCTTTTGTTTTTGGGTTGAAGTTGAGGCCGGAGGAGAGCCCCGCCCACCCCCCCCACCACCCCCCCCCACAGCGGTGCCGGCGGGGCCGCAAACACCGCGCACCCGGCGCAGAGGACACCCGGGGGGGCTAGGCCGCCCCGAGCCACCGGCCCCCGCCATGAGGAGCAGAGATGACGGGGTCACCAAGAGTCAGGGTTTGAGGTGAGGTCCGGCCCGGGGCGCCCGCTGGGGGGCGGCTACGGGCTTCTGGGTCGGCCGGGACGGGCTGCGGGCTCCCCGCGGAGGCACCGGCCTCGGCTCCTGGGGGGAGGGTTGGCAGTGGCCGCGCTGCCATAGGGACGCGCAAGGGGGGGGGCTGCCCACTCCAGGGGGGGCTGCCCACTCCAGGGGGCGGGCTGCCCTCCAGGGGGGCGGGGGCTGATGATGAGAAAGGGGGGGGCGGTTCTGGTTGTGCAAGGCAGACGGGGAACTCTGTCCGTAGCGGGGGACACGCTGGGTGTGGGGGAGCCCTACATCGCAGGGGGGGTGGGGGCAGGTGTAAGTGTATCGGGGGTGGGTGGGTGAGGTCTGGCGGGGCGCTTGTGACTGTAAGGAGATATCCTGGGGCACGTCCTTTGTCCCTGGGTGTATATCGGGGAAGGGGGGATGCTCCAGGAGTGATGATCAAAAACCGTGGGAAAGATGCAACAATCTTGACGTCCGCACATTCGACGATAGCACGCGAGGGTGCGAATTCATCTAGATGTAAACTTCCTTGCAGGGACTGCGGTGAGGGGAGAGTCGCTGATGTGTGGCTGGCTAATTGTATGTGTGTGTTTTTCTTGCGGAGTCGATGACGGAGTGAGAGATGTGAAAATACCTTCTTAAAAACAGACCAGCTGTAGATGGCCTGAGAGAGATCTGAGGGGGAGGAGGAAGCTTGGAAAGAGGAAGGAGGTGCCACATTTGCACTGCATTGAGCTGTCGATATGATACACAGGCAGTTGCAGGCAGAATTTGATTACTCGGGGTGGGGGATGGAGAGGGCGGAAGGAGCACAAGGAGCAGAGGGTAAACAATAGGAGCTATTCAAAGAATATGGCATGTAATCAGTCTGATCTGGGATAACACAAAGCACCCCATCTAGTCAGGGTTGTTTCTAGCACTTCACTGTTGTAACAGCTGTCTTTTGAAGGGGGGGAGGAGGCAGTGTTGATGACAGAAATGAGGGCAACCGCAAGGTTTACTTCTCATTTTACGGAGATTGTATGCAGAGGGGAAGTATCTACCATTCAATTTTTCACCTGCGCGGCCTGTTGCTCCTTTTGCTCTTGAGAACAGCTTGAATGGGGGGAGAAGAGCAACCTAGAAAGGGACTGAACCAACGTTGGGTATGGCACTGTTCTCTTTGCTGAGGGGGAAGGTCAACACCATCAAGCAAAAATATTTGTTAATGACAACTTAAGGAGTGTCTGATAACTGCAATGAAGAAGAACAGAGTGTTCATCCAGAAACTGACCAGTGGATTGAGACAGGTATAGAAATCAAATGTAAAAAAAATTTCAAGTTTTTTCATGATTATAACAGCTGATGCTGCTTTGATGCGGAGACCATAGCGATCAGTAAGCATCCTTGTTTACAGTGACTTCAGATTATATATATATATATATATATATATATATGTCAGATTTCCTTAACCTGTGTATGATTTAACTTCTGAATGGAGCCTGATGTATGATTAGCCGCTGTGTGAAGTCTTGCAGTTGATAGGCATTCAGAAAGAAAAGGCCGAATGCAAAAAGTCTCAGGACTGTGGTTATTGTTTTTTACCATTCTGGTCCATTCTTGGTTGCATAGTTCTTCTTTACCACAGAGTAGCTTGAAAAGTAAGCACATGCTAGTAGCAGCCTTCTGTGGGAAATATTTATTTGATGTTGCAGGGACCTTTCATCTCTCCTGCCTTTGGATGTTCTTATTCATTTTAGTCTTCAGATTAGCTGCCGCTAAGTGATGTACCAAAACAAGATTAATGTGAATCATTGCAAAAGTAATGCTTTTTCTGAAAATGTGTACATTCACGAAACTGGAAGGAGGCAGGGAAGAAATGGAAAATCTAAAATTAAGCTAAGCGCTAAAGGAGTATTTGAGACCTAAATTCATGTACTTCCATGTGCAGGTGAGAACTCTAAAAACATTTTAGTAGCAAATAGAATGATGGAAAAGAGACCAAATGTTATCCAAAATTTTAATTAGTTTCAGAACTGAATTGTCATGTTTTCTGAGCATATTTTCACTGGTTTTAAGTTATTGTTAGTAATTTGAGGGCATGGATGCAATGACACGGTTTTGTTACTGGGGGTTGGAGATTAGCAGTGCTGTCAAAAAAGTATTCTAAAGCAGTGAAGTTACTTACTGCTACAAAGAAGCATAAATTCTATTTGTTGACAAGAAAATGTTTTTAATGTAATGTGTTATATAGATATATAAAAGCAGACCTGATGAAGAACTTTTCTAAGCTCAGAAGCTTGTCTTTCTCAACAACAGAAGTTGGGACAATAAAAGATATTATCTCAGCTATCTCGTCTCTCTAATATCCTGGGATTGACGGGGCTACAACAACGGTGTGTGTGTGTGTGTGTGTGTAAAATGTGCAGTCATGCAAAACAGTATGTACACTGGAAGCTGCCGTTTTCTAGTCAGTTATGGAATATTGCAAGATAAACAAAGATAGTACTGATTACGTCTACATAGCTCTGTTTAGTACCTTTAAGTTAGGCCATGTCTACACTACCACTTAGGTCGGCAAAACTTATGTCGCTAAGGGGTGTGAAAAAAACACACTCCTGAGTGACATAAGTTTCACTGGGATAAATGGTAGTGTGGCAAGAGAGCTCCTGTTGCTTGTTGAAGTGTTATTATGTTGATGGGAGAGCTCTCTCCCATCTGCTCGCATAGCCGCTCTTGTGCCATCTTACAGCTGCTCAGCTGCATCGATACAACTGTGTTGCTGTAAGCTAGCTAGTGTAGACATGGCCTTAGAACTCTGAAGTTAATAGGACCCTTAACAGGCTGATGCCCCGTCCTGAAAGGTAGTGTGTTGTAGAACTATGAATAATAATGATGAACATCTTTAAATAAAAAGTAAATTATTGAGTTTGTCTGCCCAGTTATTCAGACTTAATATACATCTTTTGTTAAGCTGTACAAACAGTTTCTTGAATTTTTTTGTTGTTGTGAGTTTTAAAATACAATCCAGGCTAACTTTGGGAATAGTCTTTTACTTTAGTAGTAATGTACAGTGATAAGATATTGGCTGTATTTCCTAAACATGTATTTCAGATGGATTTCTCATACCAATACATCAGCAGCTAAACTCTTAAGAATGAACTCTTTGGCAAGACTAGCTGAACAACAGCGTATTGTAAATCTGCTCCCTATGGGAGGTGTGGCCACCACAAAGAAAATAAAGCAACTGAAAAAAGGAAAACATTACCCAGATTGACTCTTAATTCATTTGGCTGTACTTTTATATAAGACATGTCACAGTGCATCAGAACACTATCCTACATCTGGTATCCTGTCTCCAGCAGTAGCAAATACCTGATGCTTAAGAGGCAAAATGCACCTATGTTACAGTATACTAGGGGGAGAGGAGAGAGTCTTTCCTGATGCTTGTGGTAATCAGTTTGTACCCTACAGCATGAAATTCTGTTAACCTTAAGAAAGGTCCTAGTTCTCATCACTCATTTAGTATCCTTCGCCCGTTCTGTCCCGATGGCCTGGAACACCATCCTTGTACTCTGTGCCCTAGGCACCCTGCTCTCTTTTTAGATCTCTCAACTTGCGCCTTCCGTGAAACCTGTGTCTGCAAAAAAAAAATACTGTCACTAACCCATCACAAAACATGAAAGGAGACGGTTCTTCTCTGAGGCAGAGCATTCCTCTAGGTCTCCTGGTGTGTGTTGTGATATACAGTAACTCCTCATTTAATGTCGTCCCGCTTAACGTTGTTTCAGTGTTATGTCCCTGCTCAATTAGGGAACATGCTCATTTAAAGTTGTGCAATGCTCCGTTATAACGTTGTTTGGCTGCCTGCTTGTAAGATTCTATGGCAGAGCAGTGACTTTACAAGGGAGCATTGCACGAGTTCCGCTTCTCCGCCGCCTCCCCCTCCCTCCCAGCGTTTAGGACTTTTGTGGGGGAGGGATGTGGTGTGCTCCAGAGAGGAGTTGGAGTGGGGATGGAAAGAGGTGGGCCCCGAAGAACAGGCTCGGACTCTGCCAGGAATGTTCCAGGAAGCTGCTGCTGCAAAGGTGCTTCCTAGTATCCTTGCCTGCAGTGGGCTGTGCCTGTGTGGGGTAAGCCAGGGGCATGTCTCAATCACAGTACAGTACTGTACAGTATATAATGGCTTTTGTCTGCCCCCCAAAAATGTCCTTGGAACCTAACCCCCCGCATTTACATTAAATCTTATGGGAAAACTGGATTTGTTTAACATTGTTTCACTTAAAGTTGCATTTTTCAGGAACATAACTACAACATTACGTGAGAGTTACTGTATTTGTTTAGGCTGCACTACACTGAGAATTTTTATCAATATTTCCATTTTAATGCAAGCAATGATGGAAGCATTATCGTCGAGCAGATCTAGATGATAAAAGTGGTTAAAAACACCAGCTCCTGGTCTACGCTGCACATCTACCATTGCTAGTATGCATTGTGCTGCCCTGGTGCTCGACTCCTGAAAATTCTCAGCACAAACAACAGTGTAAACTGCTTCTGAGCAGGGACTATGTCATGTTCTGAGTTTTGTACAGTAGTGAGCCACATTATTGATGCTTAAATAATTATAGCATGAAAAAATGCTATGGCAATATACTTAGTCTCCAATATAGTCTCAAAAGTAATAGCCAACCTTTCCAGCTTCCTCAAGGAGACTCCACACCCTCCGATTAGTGGGAGTTGTTTCTGGCCATAACGTCATTCTTTGTGAGGAAGTTAATTGGCCTACCAAGAAAGATGCTAAACAACTTGGATATCTGCATCAATAAGTGTTATCCATAATAACCCTGCATACTAAAGCAGTTTGAGTACATCAACTTTATTCTTTTCTTAGCATCCGTTGCCTATCAATATTTCAGATTCAAAATATTATTCTTCCTTCCAAGAGTTTTAATGGCCTACATGTTTGTTAGGCCTTGTCTGGAGTTAAACCTGCTATGAAATGATGCAAATGGAAATCAAAACTAAATATTTCAGCTGTTTCAAAATACAGTTGCAAACTATTTCATTCTGTATCTATACATTTCTCTAAGCAGAATCATCTAAATTGAATTTACACCCTAGCATCATCTCAATTCTTTTGCGGCCACTCTCCCCTCAGTATTCCTTGCTTAAAATCATTCTTTGGTCTTCTAGTTGTGTTTCCATTTATGAGCTGTAGTTGGCCTCCTAAAATCCAGAACTAACTTTAACTGTTTCTGTAGTTGTCTTTGGTCATTATTGCATGGCTCTCATTCAGCCTTTTTGTCATTTTCAGGCTGTGTTTTAAATGGATTAGCCATTGCTTGACATCTCCTTCCTCCAGATGAGATGTAGCTAGTAAAAAAAATAACTGTACTGAATATTCCTATAATCTCAGATAGGTCTTGGAGACCTCAGGGGTGTCTGAATTACTCAGTCTAAAGTCTACTGAAATGCAGTGAAACAAACTAAATTCTGGACAAATTGAACAAGGAATGCCAATAAATGTTTGGATCTTACTGTGTGCTCGTCTCACTCCTCTACCCAGAAAATATAAATTAATGTGTAGCCAGCGTTATACTTACTATTGTGTGGTGTATTGCATAACAGAAAAAGAAGAGAAGCTACTATTGGCATGCCATTGACAGAGAGCTAAACCATAGAGCAGAAGGTGGGAGTCATCAGGTGGTGGTCCTGAGTCACATAACAGCATTTGCTTTTGTCAGATCTCTGCTAATAACATAAAATATATTAAATAGTGATAGGAAATGGTGAGTAAATAGCAAAAACATCAATTTAAACTTTCCTGAATAAAGTTTTTTCCTTAAACGTCATGGCCTCACCATGCTGCTGCCCTTCTCTCCCATATACATCTGTTTTAAATTTATCTCCAGAATACCAAAATAGACTTTTTTATTCCCCCCTCCCCCCCCAAAAAAAACCCAACAAAAACAAAACTTCAGTAATTTGAGGACCCAGGCACTCAGTTTGTTGACTGACTCATATTAAAATCCTTTTGTGTTCTAGAGGTGAGTGAAGTGTCTGCCTGAAGCTTAGCAGATTGTTTAACGTTTTGAGAGTTTATGCGTCGCTCACATGTGGCTCTGTCACTATAGAGGTACAGTGACCACACCTACATACTCTACCAAAGGGGCTGGGTGGAATTTAACCAGATTCAGAAGCAAAAGTCAGTTTAGCTGAGCTGTGAGAGGAGTAGGATTAAACAGGAAGACTTGGCATTTTGTTGGAGGGAATGGGGGAAGAGATGGTAACATGAATCACCCCCTATTTATCTCCCTTGTGCAGTATTGCCCATGTTTTGCAACTCTGGATGCCATATAGGCAACTTGCCAAGAGTCTGAGCGTCTTGCATATTTTGCATGTAAATACTGGGGTTTTAGTAAAGTTTCTGAACACCCAAAATATGTTTGAATCTTGCTCAAGAGAATAACTGAAATTGCCTCAGGTTTGAGTTTACCATTGGTTACAGTCCTGCCGTCTATCAGCTTTTGTCATTATGTTGTCGTTATAGTGGGGACAGTGGCCCTGCTGCAGTGTGGGAGACTATTGCTCATCCTTCCAGCTACTGAGTATAATGGCTTTAAAGGTGATGGGGAGCTGAGAGTTGTACCAAGAAAAAAGCATGTAGCTTGATTGACCTCAGCCCTCTGGTCCCAGAGTCTATGCTCAGATGTCTCAAACACCTTTTGCTACCAAAGAAGGGTACTTGCAGACTGCTGACAGCTAAAGTGCAGACACTGGCAAATGACTTTTGGGGGGACAAACATGGGCAGCTGAGCAGTGGAGCATATGACCATGTGCAGGGTTTCCCAGAATTGTAGTGCATTGCAGCACGGATGTTTCTTTTTTTAAAAAAATAGTGGCTGTTGATATTAATATTATTCCAGAATAGATTTTCTGCTCTGGAAAAGTTAGAGCGCTTTTTATTTTTTGAGGGGTGGGGGAAAATGTGGGGAAGGAACCATATGCTTGAAATTAAGGCCTTTGATTGGCTAAAGGTAAAGTGAAGTACAGGCCTGTACTGCAAGTGTCACGTGTTACATGATCATTGACCGAACGTCTCCTCTTTAGATTCAGCAATGATATCTCCCTGTTGATTGCATATTACTTCTCCTGGCTAGGCCCTTTGACACACATGTAAATAGTCACTTTTCTTGCTTGTTACTGAAACAGGCATTCTTTGTATGCTAGGCTCATTTTGTTTCAGACTACGGATATTCACTTGAGGCCTAAGACATATCAGGTAATTTGTTTTCCTTTCCCCTGCTGGATTGCCTTGCTACTTAATTTGTTCAAACTAATTTAGCCCCATTATGTAAGTAATCTTGACATGTTTTTGCCATATGAATGTGGTATGGTGCACTTAATTTTAATAATATACTGTCATAAATCCGCATGTGGGTGGATCGCTCATGCATGTTTTAGCTTAACCTGTTGATCTTTCAATTGGAAGTACACTTTCAAATAGCTGATTCTCTTAAGTTTGGCAAACTTGTCCTGTCCCCTCCCCAGCACCCCATGTTAATAATGGGGTCCATATAGCTTGATTTCTTTTATTTTCTAGCAAATGCACCAGTAATAGCAACATCAGCATAGCTCGGGTAATGGGATTTTCAAGAACTTGTGGTTCCTCTATTGGTTCTCTGTTAGCCGAGTATAAAACACCAGGCCTTACAGAAACAGATTGTCTATGGTTTTGCCTTTCTCAGAGGGGATCATTGTTTGAATTATATGCATAATGTAGTATTTACAACTTGGAGACCTACCAAAGTCAAATAACTTTGACAAGTGAAGTTTTGGCCCTTGATTAATGCTGGACCATTTCTCTTAGATATGTTTTAATATCTGACTATATAAAACTTTATGGAAAACCACTGGAATTTTCTTGTAATTGTTTTAAAAAACAAATGGTGAAAGGAATATATAGCTTAGCTCAAACACTATGGTAGTGGATGACCTATAGCATACTTTATGGAGAAAGCCATGTCCCTGTGAAGTCAGGAAGTCTGATCAACTGTAAGGGAGAGAATAAAAAGGAAATCTACTGTGAATACTAAATGTATGGCTATTTCAGTCTCTGTATAAAAATTCTTAACCCTAGCGCGCACACCTTCCCCCCCCCCCCACATACATATGTAAGTTGAAGCAAGATATGGAGTAAGCCACCTAATTCTTTACAGTGAGGCTAATTTCCCCCTTCAGAGGCTTGATTTTCTATTGTTACGCTGAGGAGTCAAATGCTTTTAGCACTGTCATTAACTCTCAGGGCTAGTCTACACTAGAAATGCTACAGCAGTGCAGCTGCACCACTGTGCTGCTGTAGTGCATCTGGTGAAGACGCTCTCTGCTGACAGGAGAGAGCTTTCCTGTCGGCTTTTTAAAACCACCTCACCAAGAGGTGGTAGCTATGTTGATGGGAGAAGTTCTACCGCCAACATAGCACTGTCCACACCTGCGCTTAGGTTGGAATAATTTAGGTCACTCTTGGGGGGTAGTCTGTTCACACCTCTGAGCGATGTGGGTTATACCAACATAATCTGTAGTGTAGAGAAGTCCTTATAAATTTGACCAAAAAGCCTTTTTGCAACTTATTCAGTAATCACTGATTAGAGGCTGGTTATACAGGCAGGGATGAAACATCTTTCTCTGATACTTTTAGTCACCAGTGAGCTTGGTAGGGAACTCAGTCTTTCGTAATAGACTCTCAAATCACTTTTCCTCATCAACTGTCACTTGCATGTTGAGTAAATTGCATATTAAACTATTTCTCGGACTAATAAGCTTATGAGAAGTCTCAAGGGCTAGGGTCTGTTTCATACCACTTAGTCACAACTTTGGGTTTGGCATTTTATGGCCTATGTCTGGTGCTAAGCCAGGAATCTCTCTGAAGGTATGTCTACACAGCAGCTGGGAGGTGCAGTTCCCATCTGTCCAAGCTACTGCACTAAAAATAGCAGTGGAGATCTTGCAGTATGGGTGGCAGCTAGGCTAGCTACCTGTGTCCCCATGCCACAGTGCTATTTTTTTGCATGCTAGCTCAAACAGAGCTAGCTCAAATCTGTCTACCCGTTCTGCAAATTGCACTGCTCAGCTGCATTGTAGACGTATTCTGCCTGTGAATAGGGGGTGTGTGGAATGAGGGCAGTTGTCTATGTAATTGACAGTCAGTAAGATTCCTATTCCCTGGTCCTACTGACACATTATACTTAGAGAGGATGTTAAAGCAGTGAGACTGCTAGTGACAGCTTTATTCAGTAGACTAGGGTAGGCAACTTATGGCACGTGTGCCAAAGGCAGCACACAAGCTTATTTTTCAGTGACACTCTCACTGCCCAGGTCCTGGCCATTGGTCCGGGGGGCTCTTCATTTTAATTTGATTTTAAATGAAGCTTCTTACACATTTTAGAAACCTTATTTACTTTACATACAACACTAGTTTAGTTACATATTACAGATTTATAGAAAGAGACCTTCTAAAAAACATTAAAATGTATTACTGGCATGGAAAACCTTAAATTAGAGTGAATAAATGAAGACTCGGCACACCACTTCTGAAAGGTTGCAGACCCCTGCAGTAGACCATCATTTCCCTAGGAGATTTGATACAGATTAAACTTGGTAGAAAAAAGAAGCCTCTGGGTAACTGGAAAATTTACAAGAAAAGCTCACCCAGTCGGAACTGCTTGTATTATTTATAAATTAGTATTCACAACAACGTAATGCCCAGAGTCCCGAAAAGCCTTACATTTAAATATCACTTTTAATTGTGTGTCTTTCCTTACCAGAATTTTTCAGCACCTCAAACAGGACAGCACAGTTGGGCTTATATTCTTGTTAAATATAAGTGCCAGTTACAGTGTGTGCTGTGGAGAAAAAACTTCTGAATAAAGATATTGCTAAATTGGATGCTATATATATGTTACTTCATTAACAATAACGTTGAATTTATTTTACAGGAAACTTGTGGTATATTCCCTAACCAAAGCCAGACATGAGATATCGGTGCACTCTGGGAGAGTGTTAGCAAAAAATCACAACTAGTATTTTTTTTCCCAGCAAAATATTGCCATTAGGTATTCTAAACTATTCTTCTCCCTTTGGACTTGGTTGTATTCCATGTGAGCTATATTTCATTCACTCTCTCACAACCTGTACCAGACTTGTTCATTTATTCCATAAGGGCTCTAAAAGTTAAAGGTAATGTTCTTGAATTCATTGATCCCATTTAATGCTAGATTTTGAATATGAGCCAGCTATTGTAAAGCCAAGATGCCGTTCATAAGGTCTCTCTGATTAGTGTTTAGAATTGAAAACTGTACTCTTTGTTTACACAGGAGCATCTATTAAATGAAAGTGAAAAAATCACAACATTCCTATATTTTTATAGCCTGAAGGACCATTATTCACATTTGACCTACCAGACCATAGTTCTTGTAAACAGTCTATTGTTTATCTATATTGTAACATTCTGTTGTTAGCCTATAATGTTCAAACAGACTAGAGTATTTCAGGTGGGGATGTGAATTGGCACCTACAAATACTAAACTTATCAAGTACAGTTTCAATACTTCCAGATTTTAGTTCAGTCTAGATTAACAACTTGCAAGATTTTTTAAAAAAATCTCACATACTAAAGTGTCAAAATAATCCATGGAAAAGATTTTTTTTTTCTAGTTGATCACATGCCTTTAAAAGAATACTGGTGTCCTATTTAACTGCATTATCAGAAAATGAATTTAAGTGAGCTACAATATTTTTAAATTATATTGAATTGAGAATTTATACTAGTATTTCGTAGATCATCTATTTTAATTTCTATCTTGTTAACAAATCACACTATCTTACATTTTAGATGTCTAGACATGTTTTATAGTAACTGGGAAGCTAATGCCAAAAATGGGCAACTCTACACATTTACGGAAATATCTGAAGTCATCTTATCGTGTCAGGCTTTCTGTGTGGATGCTGCTCTAACTCTCCCATTCTCCCACAGCTTTGTACTTTTTGTTAAATCCTGAAAACTAAAATCTCCTTTCTCATTCTCTTCAACTCCTTATTTCTCTGTAGATGCCAGCCCACACTTGGCTGAACACTTGAATATTTGCAATAGGAATAGCATTGCATTTCAGTCTAGTTTCTGTTGGGCTGTTTTAGTTTTTCTCTTGCACGCACACTGGAACTATTGTCAGAGGACTGGGATTTGGCAGGCATCCCCCGTATTGTCTCTCAGTTGGATGAACATAAAGATGAATAACAGGTCTCAATGTGACAACATAGGCTAGAGGAGGAATTTGTGTCTATCAGCTGTTAGCTTGGAAAGCTCCAGATAAACTGCATCCTTTTTTCTGTAGTGCTTTGAATTTCATGCTTTAGAAGAACAGTGTTCAGGTTCAAGGTCCACATCTAGGCTAACACTTAGTGTTAGATTATTGTGTTTGGCACTGTTTCTCTTAATCTTAAAGTCCTGTGTGATTTGATTTAAAAAAAAAACAAAACAACCCCTCACTGATGCTAAAGCCAGATGCAATCTCAGCTGAGAACCAGCTGACTTTGTCAGCAGCATAGGAAACATTCCTGACCTTGCTAATACACACAACCAACTGTCTTATATTTCTGACTACTTGGTGTTTAAACCACACAAAGAGCTACTATTGTAACTAGTATTTTAATGCCCACTTTAATTGAAGTAAAATATGATTCTTGACCACTAAGCATGTTGCCATTAACTGATGTCTGTCAAAAGGCATTTCCACCTCTTGAGGTTGGTACACACTAGGAATACCACCTCTCCTTTCTTCTTTATATGTGGTGGTATTTGCAATATGTCTCTTTAAAAGAGTGCATAGAGGATGCCACACCTCTCATGTGATGTACCCACAAGAGTAAACCGTTTGTTAGATGGAAATGAACAATGAATAAAATGTCAGCATGCAAATATACATCTTAGCCATCTTTCCAATGAGAGGGAATGTGAATTTAACCTTGAAATTGCTTGCGTATAAATTGTACTTGTTGATAAAGCAGAGACAACACATGGGGTCTCAGTTCCTCCCTCTGATAACATCATGAATTTGGCAGTTTGGATGCTGCTATCATTGTCTTGCATGTAGGAGAGAAGAGAATCTGTTTGCTATGCTGTCCAGGGTTTACTGTGCATTAACTACATGTTTTTTGGAAGGGGGAAGGGGCAGACTTTCTTTTTAAAGGGAAGATTTTAGTTCTGTGTGTTACAATACATGTGTCACAGACTGGAAGGTGAAGCCAATACTCTGAAAATTGCTTTAAGTTTTTAAAGTGATAAAGTAATAAATTTTATTTGGACTTTGTTCTATAGATAAATGTTCTCAAACAGTTTTTGTAAATCAAGGATGTCTTAAAATGACAACCCGTTTTTAAGATATTTTAATAAAAGTAAAAGATTATAAATCTTATTGAAAAGAGAACTTGAAAAACACTGACAGTTAGTTTTTCTTCATAGGTTCAACTTCCTCCTGTTCTTTCTTACACACACTCACTCACTCCTCCACTCTGCCAGAGGTGACATTTACAGAAATTTCTTAAGATTTCACCAGCCCGGAAGACCTTTGCAGCACACAGCCTGGTTAGAATTGGGGTCCTAAACAGTTCATGTTCCTTGTTTTAGACTGTTTTCAGATTCAAGAAGACAAGACTGCACTGGTTTATATTCATAAAGTTTTCTTCGGAACTGTGAAGACTAGAAGCTTAACTGTTTTCTTAAATTCAGCGTTAACTAAATTCTAAGCACCCTTCTCACTAAAGAAAGTTTTCTACTCCCCAGTGCAATATAGGCATATTAGCATGTGGGTCCCTGAGAGAGATGAATATAGAGATGTTTGTGTTTTCTTTAATTGTATGTTTTGTATTTTAAAAGCAAACTTTCCAGTATGTTCAGCAAATGGAAACTTCATTCATAGGCAACATATTATATGCTTCACTAAGGCTTGGTGGGAGGCACAGCCTGTCACCAAACTAAATATACTCACCAGCGCCACAGTCTTTCAGACTGAAGTTGCAGAACCCAGAGTCTCATTGCACCCACACTTTTTGAGACTCAGCCTGTGATCGTGTAAGCGCAGTTGGAAAAGCTCTGAAATAATTGCTGCAATAGTATGATGGTGTAGCGCTAGTGTATATTGTAACTTATTGATCTAGGACATGTACGCTAAGAATTGTTGCATTTGTACAACTTCACATTTATTATATTCAATATATATAGTATATTATACATCACTGTTACATATGCAAGAATATTCATAATTATAAAAACATACTCTGGTTCATTTTACACATAAGTAGGTTTACCTGAACTACAATGCAGACAATGCATTTTGCCACCTTATGCAGACACCATTGCCCAGTCCTCCATTGATGGCCTAAAATATTACCCCATTGTAATCACTATGCCCTCTAATGAATGGTTGGTATAGCAAATGCCTAAGTAGCAACTTCAGCATCCTTACTATATAAAGATGATTAACTGTAGATGAATTTGCTTACACTGGTATGACTTCTTAAAAGTTACAATATTGTCAGTTTGCAATAACTAATATCCTGAAGAACTAGAGGGGATGATCATAGCATAGTTTGAACTGGAGGACGAAGGAAAGTGACAAAACAAACTAGACAGTTTAGGTAATTGATAGTTTTCACCTTCTGCCAAGTGACATTGATGTAAAAGAATGTCTGTTTCCCCCCCACCCCCTCTTTTGGGCTGTACACTTTCCTAGGCTGTAAGATTTGTACTTCCTTGAGTCTTTCAGATACTTTTGCCCACGGGCATACAAAGTCCATTCAGTCAGATTTCTGTTTGGTTTGGATCACTGTATTTGTATGCACATACTCATCAGAATACTGGAAACAAAAGATAATTCTACCCATGAGTCAAATAGGGTTAGAGTTTTTCTTATTTGGAAATAAATGTAGCTTGTAGCCCAATTAATATCTTAATACATTGTTTAAAGGGTTGATTTTAGGATAAAATCCATCAGCTTTATAATTTCTTCGGGGTTGCGAAGTCACACTGCCTAACACATAGTTGCAATTAAATCAATCCTGTGTGATCTCCCTTTTCCTTCCTGTCTCTTATAATAGGGGAGGTATTTCCATGTAGAAGTATTGCAGAACTGCATAGGCACAATAGCTCGGGAAATATTTCCAGAGCAGTGAAATGGCTGTGTGTGAAATGTAAAACTTCTAGCTGACATATGCCCTGGAAAATTCCACAGGTTCTGCCAATTTTCCAGCTTTGGCACATGAGCTGGAATACATTTATGGGAAACGCAAGCCATCCTAACCTACTAACGACCAACTCCTTTAGGTATTATGATGTTGGCATGTTGTCCATATCTTGGCCATGGTAACAAAAGAATCATTTCAAAATACAAGCAAACATTGCCCTCAGAGGCCAGTAAGAGAATAGCATTATTTAAACAGGACAGTCTTACTCTTGTTTCTGTCTCTTTCTCTCTCCCCCTTTTTCTGGTTATTTTATTTGGTGCCTGTATCTTGCCAAAATACCTCAGATTTTCCCTAGTCATATAGCAGGTTATGGCAGCCTGTACAATATGCTACTTCCTGTTTTGAATTCCACTCCGTTTCCATGTTGGAGTGCGGTGTGTTCTCTCCTGTCTTAAGAAGATATTTTTGCACCTTAGTTTGTGGTATTAAACACTGATTGCAGTGAAGCTGTGTTATTTGGGTTATAGTCATCCAAGTGTGGAAGACCTCTGCACAGCCCAACACCACTGAATCACGGCTGTAGCTGTCTGGTGGGGAGATATGAAAACTGAGATACTATAGAGAGTCTTGTGCACATCAGAAGAGCTATATACTGCCTCTGAAAAGGGCTGTTTTGGTGGTGGTAGGCAGAGTAGAGAGGCGACTGGAGGGGATGGGAACAGTTTCAACAGATAAACTGGAAAAGTGGCTGGGGAGGGGCTGCGTTTCTGTGTCATGGCTTGCCTTCACGATGGAGGTGTGTGTGTAAATTCTATACTCTCCTTCTACCCCTTTGTTCTTGTATAGTTCCCGGCACAAACATCCTGGGCTTTACATGAGGGGTGGATTTCATTTTTTGTGGGGGCAGAGGTTTGGGGTAGGTTTTACATTTTATATGGGCAGCAAAATTAACACACAATAAATGCATTTGTTTTCTTTTAGTTTCTGGCAAGAAAACCCATTCAGCAGAAAAACATCTGGTGTTGGAGGGATGTTAAGAAAAGCAAAACCAAGGTCATTAAAAATTACTTCTAGAAATAAAGTCAAAAGATTTGAAGTCCCGGTTAACTTCTTACATTTCAGAAGTTAGGTGTATTCTTGGTGCTGACTTGCTCGTGAGCCCCCACACCACAATAAAACTAGTCTCCCTGTTCAAAAGTTGTGCAGGTAAGCACAGTCTTTACTTGGAACGGAGATTGCTAAACATGGAAGACTGCAGATTTTCACTGTACATCAAATGGTTTCTCTTTACCCTTTTTCTCCCTTTTCATTTCAATTGCACATGGAGAAAATAGGTAAGGACCTCTTACTCTGAGGAATTTGTGTCAGTTCTTCAGTTTGGTTTATCATTGATACACTGCCAGATAATTAAGGTTAGTTCTTGCCAAGCTTGTTCCCCCCTCATGCATATCCATTTAGTGCATAGGGAGGAAATAATGGTGTGTAAATAATTCTTGTCTGTATAATCTTATTTTGATTTTTTTACAATGCATTTATAGAACTTGAAGTGCATGTAAAAATCAGATTTCCAACTGGCCACATTAGCAATCCTAGTCAATCCGTCCCCCCATCACTTGAGTACCATGCTTTCCGACAAGGCTTGTGAAAATAGGTGGCACGTTCTCTGTAGCCTGAATGTCACCAAACTCGGATTCTTTCAGAGCAGAATGAGGGCCCTTCACTGAAAATGTCATGCCTCTAATCCCCTCACTTTAAATTTACAAGCTATTACCATCAACAATTTGCAACTTCCTCAGTATTGCACAAGGTGAAGGACAATTTCTATAGTAGTCAGAAACCAAACAATGGGAAGGGCTTTATAGATTTAGGTCAACACCTTGAATTGCACATGGAATGGACTGAAGCAAGTGGTCAGGTGTAATATGCTGCCTGTGGAAAACTTGAATCAGGCAGCTGCATTCTATAGTAACTGATTTCCAAGAAGCCTTGAAGTATAGCCTCAGCTAGTGACTGGAGATAATTAATGTAATGCATGGGTTGCTGTGGTGGTCAGAATCCAAAAGAAGCAGTTGTAACTTAATAGCCAAGTTTAGGTGGGCTTGAGGGGTGGGAGATGAATGAGAAGTTCAGTTGTGCACTTCTAGGTGTCATCGCTATTTCAGGACTTCATGTGCCTTGGATAATCTCTTCTAGCATGAATCTTTCTAACTGCTATCTTACTGTTATCTGGCTTCTCTCTTCCCACCCCCACAGAGTGTGGAATGTTGGTTCAAACATACAATCCTGGCACCAACAATTATGGGGGGAGAGGTCAGGTACACCTCTGTATTTCTTTGCCAATAAGACTTAATCCAGAATCTCATTTCCTTACTGAGCAATGGGTTTTGTTGTAGGCAACTCACAGCTCCCAGAATGTTGACAATGCTGCTTTGGTTCTCCGGTCATAGTCAGCCCCAAGTCCAGCACAACAAACTTGTGATTCACACTATACTTACCTGCAAGGCATCAGGTAATATTAACGGTAGGGAAATAGAACTTGGGCTTATAAATCACTAAGTGCTATTGAAAATTTTACCCTTATTTCCAAAGAGCAGTTCTGATACCTGCTTGGAATGGTGGTACGTGTGTTACTTTTTATATATGAAAAGAAACCCATATTCTGTGGACTTTCATTTACAAACCACCTTCTACATTACCTCTGCCTGTGGATGATACCTAGCTAAGAGCCTGCATATATGCAGCATGGTGGTTTATCATGTTAAAGTATGATATATGTAAGGACAGTTTGGAGTTTTTTCTGGTCTCCTGTAGCATTTTTAACGTTCAGATGTCTTCCTTACTTTGCCTTCTGTATTTCAGACAGCCTATTTAAGACATAGGAGATTTCTACTGTTCTTTTTAACTCTTAATCTGATCCTCTGTCAACAGAAGAGTGACCTACCTTGTGGTGTATTAATGCTGGGTGTATTTGCCTTGCATCTATACAGCCAGATTAAGTAGGCTTCACTAAACCAATCAGCTGATAAGAATTAACCTTTTCAGAATGTAGCTTCACTGCTCATCAGTCTTGTTAGGCTTTGCATTTGTGGGGTATGACTTATCCATACACAACAGTTCTTGCATGTGTTTTGGGAGAAAGGTTAGAAACCTTGTTAATGAATGAAACTCGTTATTTTTAGACTTGTTTGTTTTCCAGGTTTGATATAACACTCTTTCACTGTCAGTTGGAAATGTGCTTCAGCATTACTGTATGATAGATATGGGAAACTTGAATGCTTGACTCAAGAATATAGGGCAACAAGGCTGCACACATCAGTGATCTGGGTATTCACAGGTATTCTCTAATTGCCCCTCCCCCAGGTTTAAGTGCATTTTTCAATGTGAGGAAGTACTAAGCCTTTAAATAGGTGCAGATCATTCATGGGAGCACATGAGATTCTGCCCTCCTGCCTTCCTTATAAGACTCGTTGGTAACTAGAAAACTGAGGCTTGGCTAGTCTGTTTTTGATACAGCTAGTGAGGTGGTTTTAAAATTGATTAGCTGATAAGCGAGCCCTTTTGTAAATTAGTGGACTGCTATGTCATTGAATAATCTTTAGGGATGTGGGGGGGAGGTGGGGGGGAGGTGAGAGAGAGAGTGAGTGTGTGTGTGTGTGTGTGTGTGAGAGAGAGAACAAACTCTTGCTTACGTGCCAATGGAGAGGAAAGTAGTAGTCTCCCTGAGTCCTCTCTTCCCATTGCAGATCTATGCATATCATACTACTCTTCGGGCCATGCCTTGTGGTCACGATCCTGTAGGGGAACAAAGCACTGCTGGTGATTTTTCTTCAAAGCTCACACAAGCTGTTCTTTTATCCTTTTACTGTAATTGTACAGGCAGTGGTGGTACCCTTATAGTTAGGCTCCTGAGTTGCAATCAATACCTCCTCCTCATCAGCTCTCCTTGCTCTTTTCTTCACTTTTTGTCAAGGAAACAGGAGCTAGCACACACTCTTCCTGAGTCACCATTGCCTGTACGTTGTGGCTCTCTGAGTGCCTCATTGTTGCCTTTCTTTCCAGTTCTTCTTGTCCCCTGGCACTAGTGGCACAAGGTTGTTTGGTGTAATGTTCTATTTTTCTCCTTCCTTGGAAATGCCTGTGCTTTGATGCATCTTCACAGCACTGTGACAGGGATTGAAAGTCCCTTGTTAGCATATGTGAGCAGATGCTCCTTCACAGGGTAGGTTTCAGTCTGTAACACCCAACAACCCCTATTCTCCCAGAACTGTTTATAATTAATCCCTCTTTATCAACCCATGAAGCATTTTTGGCCCAGTTGAGCAAAACTACATCAGGCATAAAATGCCAATCACACAACGGTGCCCAATCTAAGAACTTGAGAATTTAAGCACAAAGTTGGCCCTGTTGATGTAGTTGAAACTGTCTTGTTACCCAGCAGTTTTGCTCTTAGAAGTAATGGTTTATAATGAAAATACAGGGTGGCTAAATGATTTAAACTGTTTGTTTTTTGTTTGCAGATGTTCTCAAACAATGATGAAGCTGTGATCAACAAAAAACTTCCGAAAGAACTGCTGCTTCGGTAAGCTGCCTTCCCATTTGTGAAATTGGGGAATTACTGTGTCTGTTTACAAGCAATAGCTAATTTAGCTGGTTCATTCATAAGTTATGAGCTTGGATTGCTTCAATTATAAAGCCATAAACACTACGCTGATCAAGGGCCTGCATTAGCGACAGTTTATGCTAAATATTTCGCTGTTGCTTTTTATGTCTTTGTGAAGTGTTAAATGAATTTGCTGGTCCTCTATTTTCATAGATGAAAAGGTATAGGTCAAAAAGGCCTTTAATGAAAATAAGTGCTAGGTATAGGCTAATATCTATACAGTCTAAAATAGGACACTCTGCCTATATTCTTGTTAATGTGAAATGTTTCACCTGAAAAAAGCCCACACAACCCCTTTCTCCCAAAGACTTAAAATGTGAGAAACTATTGGAAGATGGCCAAGTTTCCACTTGAGCACATTTAGCTGAAGCTGCTGTTAAAAGGAGCCGAGTGTTCAGCAACTCATGGGATGGGACTCCTGTCGTGGTATTGTGGAATCTAGCTTGTGTTAGTGTATCAGTCTGTTTCTTATGCTGTGAGTATTACCTTGACGTTCACTACTGAAGTGAAACAACATGGAGCAACATAAGTGGCAGTTACTTTTCAAATCTGGAAACAAACAAAAATCTCCCTTTTTCCATCTCTTGTTTTGCTCAGACTAGAGGAGAGATGGGCAAAGTACAGCCTGCGGGCCACATCTGGCCCGCAGGACTCTCCTGTCCGGCTCTTGAGCTCCTGGCTGGGGAGGCTAGCCCCTGGCCCCTCCCCTGCAGCCACGCGGGCAGCACAGCTAAACCTGGCTGGGCGATGGGGCTGTGAGCTCCTTCTGCTCTGACTTGCATGGTAAGAGGGCAGGGTTGGATAAGGGGCAGGGAGTTCCATGGGGGGTAGTTGGTGGTTGGATAGGCCCCCGGGACTTCCATGCCTGTCAGGGGGTGGAGGTGTGGATAGCGGTCGGGGTAGTCAGGGGACAGGGAGAGGGGGTGTGGGGGTGGGAGAGGACGGTTTGGGGCGTGGGGTCCCAGGAGGAGGCAGTCAGGGAACAACGAGCAGGGGGCTGGATGGGTTGGGGGTTCTGAGGGAGGTGGGAAGTGGTAAGGGGTGGATAGGGCACGGGGGCAGGCTGTCTGGGGAGGCACAGTCTTCCTTACCTGGCCTTCCATATAGTTTTGCACCCCGATGTGGCCCTTGGGCCAAAAAGTTTGCCCATCCCTGGACTAGAGCATAGCCTGTACAGAGTAGTAGCTGTCAGTCTGTGCTGAGGATCTGAATTATTAAAATGAGCAAATTTCTTGAAATGCATGTAGGTATTGCTCAGTGATCATCAAGATTTAATGATAGTAAAAAGTCTTTGGAGGTGAGCCCTGGTCTCTGAAAAAAGCACTTGTCCATTTAAAATAAGATGAATAAAGATTATCTGATACTCTGTAATGTTTGTTACTTCTCACTATACCCCATTAGTTGGAGCCATAGATGTTGGGAAAAGCTTTCAAAAACACCTACGTGATTTTAATGAAAATCATTGAGACTTGGGTTCTTAAGTCACTTACTTGTTGTGGAAAAATTTACTTATATCATTCTTGTCATTGTAGCATCTGGACGTGTAATTCCCTAATCTTCCTTGAAGGGTAATGTCTGGTTGTTTACTGACCACAGATTGGGGTGCACCCACCACTCAAAGCACCAACTCTGCTACACTGAATCTTGCTCTGGTCGTATGAGTTTTCATCAGGTGGTTTCTGTTAAGAAACACTTTTTCCAGAACCATCTTCACAGGCATCTCAAACCTTCCTAATACGGGAGTAAATCTTGAACTGAAATAACTGATTATTCTATAAAATGTTTTGTTCACAGCTGACACCTCAGTTCTCCTTGCTGTTGTGAATATTTGTTTTTGAATCTGCAGTGTACGCACTTAGTTCTTTGGGACAGGGACTGTCATTTGCTTACGGTATAAAAGATAAGCCACCGTAGGTGGATGAGATAAGCTGGAAGATGAGGCTAGGGTAACAGATATAGGATGTCTTAGCACAGATTAGCTGCGTGTACAGTTCTGAACCAGTTACCACCTGTAAGTGCGGCATGGGAGTGAGTGTGGATGAATGGGTGATCAAGTGGCATCACTGGTATAGCAAAGGTAGGAGTCGACCCTCACAATAAGATAATTGGATGTATAGGTAGGTTTGGTTCCAGACTGCAAAGGGTTTTGATAAGGCAAGAATTTTGTGTCTGATGCAGTGGAAGAAGAGGTTCCAGTGGAGGAAGTTAGAAGGGACGACACAGTTGGTGACAAGCTAGAAAGATGTTATAGCATCATTTGAATGGACTTGTGGGGGGGGAAAGGTTGCAGGCATCAAGGCCAGCAGGGAGTAGATGATTAGAGCTTGAATGAGATTTCTGGCACTGTGGTCACAATGGAAAGGTCTCAGAGGGATCAATAGGCCTTTCTGAATCTAGGGAAGTGGTTGCAACTGGAAGTTAAGGATTAGAAGTTTATCCTAGATGTTAGGAGGAAGAGCTTTTTCTCTCTCTGGTCATGTCTACTAGGGTATTTTGCACTCCCAGAAAACTCCCACTTGTTAGTCAATGGAAGCAATAGTGCAGACAAAGATCCCAGGGCTGGATGCAATTTTAGTATGGGAAGGTTACCAGTAGTTCATCCCTTGATATCACTTTTCCTTGGTAAAGTTCATAAGTAAGGGTTGGAGTGCTGGAATACATCATTTGCATTCTGTGAAAATTAATTAGTGCAGTTTGACAATGCAGCCTTTGAAAGAGACTTGGATGCATTTATCTAGGGGGATCTCCTGTAAATGAATGTCAGTGTCTACAAGACAAAGACGTGTGTGTGTGTAAGCAACGCTGCTGGATAATTTCTTGTTCTCCAGTTCTGTCATTCTGAGGATGATATTGATGTCGCATGTATGTGGTTGTGAAGTGAAAAACTGTAATTGAGCCCATTCGGTCGTGGGAGGGTGCAAAATGGGCAGACAATAGGCCTTGTCACCCACGCAATGTAGAAATCTCTGGGAATTCATTATCATTCTCTCATCCTGCCTAGCTGCTGAAGTTTTTGGTGAAGACCTATAGCACTTTACATCTTCAGATGGTCTCTATCTAAACACTTTTGTGAATATGTAGGAATGGATTCATTGTCCTTTTTACAGATAAGGAAATGGAGGCACAGATTAAAAGTAATTTAAGTGTTCCAGATTGGAAATAAAGCGTAATTTTTGACAGTGAGTAATTAACCATTCGAACAATTTACCAAGGTCAATTTTTAAATTGAGATTGGATGTTTTTCTAAGACATGCTCTAAGAACTATTTTGAGGACATTCGGGGGCCTGTTATACAGGAGGTCAGACTAGATAATCACAATGGTCTCTTCTGGGTTTAGAGTCTGTGATTTCCATCCCTCTGCTCAATGCAAAAAGCTATGTTTGATTTGAATTTATACGGGAGCAAATCTGCTAAATGCTTCTTCTCTCTCTTGAATCCTGAGCAGGAGATTTTAAATCAGTAACTAAGCAGTTCTGCTGTGGCTACATGGCCCACAATATTGTTGGAAATAGTGACTTGATTCTTGCATTCTGTGAGTGTATCCCTCTTAAGAGAAGCCAGTTGTACAGCGTAATTATCAGTCTGTATGATCTTGCTGTCGAAATCTTCATTCAAATTTCAGGGTTTGCCCCAAATATTTTTGTATTATGGTAGTGCCTAGGGATCTCAGTGTGCAAATATAGAATAAGAGCTCTGTCCTGAAGAGTTTACAGTCTAAATAGACAAGACAGACAAAGGGTTGTGGAGGAGAGAGATGTAACATACAAGCAGGTGAACACTATAAAGTTTCACAAAAGCCATATTAGTTCCATGATTATTTTGTTTTTTTTTAATTTTGCAGGGTGGAGCTTTGTTGGGAGAGGATTATTTCAAGAGATAAGGAAGCTAGAGGTCACATTAAAGGGGGGTAGAACATAAGGGGTACATGGAAGACGGGATGTGAGGCTTGAATAAACAGACTGTAAGGGAAGGGGCAGGAAAGACTGGAGTGAATGCACTTAATCCAGCAAAAAGGGAAGAATGTCCACAATAAAAGGTATTTAAAAAGTACACGTACGTAAACACGCCTTCTGATGATATCAGAGTCTGCATGTCCCTGCTTCAGCTGCTTCTCTCTGCTTCTGTCCATCTGAGTCTCTGGCTGGCTACTCCCAGCCGTTTTTGCTCCCAAGTTTCTATGGCTGGAGTGAGGGATTGAATGGCATGGACCCTGGTGCACCAAAAGACTCTGCACAGATCTGAGTTCAGGGAGCATTAGGGTTGAGGTACTCCGGCTGGGTCTCTGCTCCTCCCTTCTCTCTTTCTCTTCTCCCTCCCCCTCCCCCCCATATTGCTGTACCTGCTTCAGCTGCTTCTCTCTGCGGCTGCCAGATGAGTTTCTAGGGGCTTACACCTTTTAAAAAAATGTACATTTCTAAAAGAGCCAAACCATCAAAAGGTAGAATTCAGTTTATCGCCTTCTCATTCCTGCAGAGCTGCCAACTTCTATTTGGACAATGTCTAGCTCCTTGGTTTGTGCAGCAGTGAATTCAGATGCACCCTCCCTGAGACGGGCCAACAGCTGGCTTATTGACTCTGAAGGGTGAATTAATGTTTCATTTTTGGTACTAGTTGTGGTTAATTTAGACATCTGTTTTGCCAAAATAACTGCATGCCAATAGTTTCTGTACTATCGAATGTGATGGCATCGATAGTCCATTGACAAAGGGCATTTATACGTTAAGGCAAGCTGCCAATTGACTTTTGAATGTAGGCCAACCTCCATCGGAAAGTCTGAAAGAGGTTTTCCTAGAGAAATGGTGGTATCGGTATCTACTAGTTTTCTAAGGAATTTTTACTCCTCAAATATACACTTCTCTGGCCCTGAGGAGTTTGCCTTTTCCAAACTGGTTCATATGAGGTCACTCAGCTTTAAAATCCTCCCCTCTCATGGTTTGATCACCTTCTGTTCAGTCCCCACTCTGCTGCTCCATAATCTTCTGCTTTGCCTCAGCACACAGCGCAGTGGCTTGCATCTACCTCCATACTGATTTCTCCTTTGGTAGCTTTAATTCTGCTCCAAATGAGTGAAGAACAGAATACAACTGAATGGTTCACCAATGAGAGGCGCAGCAAATGGTAGTCTGTGCCTACTTGGTCAGGCTATAGGAACCAATTTAATAACAAGGGAACAAAGCTTGACTGTTTCCCTGAAGCTGGAAATGGGCGACAGGGGATGGATCATGATGATTCCCTCTGGGGCACCTGGCATTGGCCACTGTTGGAAGACCGGATACTGGCCTAGATGGACCGTTGGTCTGACCTAATATGGCTGTTCTTATGACTTGAATAGCATTTCACTGGGTTGAAGGTCAAGCTGATAAATTGAATGGTAGTCTTTTGACAGCTGTATATCTTTAAAGGCCCCATCGAGCTCACCTTGAAGTCAAAGGCGAAACTCTCAGTAGCGTCAGAGGAAATGGTGGTGGTGATTGGAGAGAGTAAGGAATCTTAGAAAATCCTGACTGGATTTGAAGAAGTTGGAACGATAAAGATGTGCTGGACATTTCTTCATAGAATATATTGTGGCTACTTGCCTTACTGTAGACTGTGCTAGTATGTCCGGAGAGGGCAGTATCCTGCCCTTTCATAAAGCTTTTCTGAACCCCCATGGTCATAATTTGTTGTTTTCCAATGGAATGACTTAATCTCTATCATAACAAACAGATTTAACTCAGGTTAATGCTGATAATATTTAGAAAAGTATCTGCCTTTCCCCCTCCAATGACTGTTTGAACAGAAGTTAAACAGCATGTATTAACATTATTCTTGCTGTCACTCCTCTATGAGGAGGAAAAAGGCCAAGTGCAACAACATAGCAGTCAAATGTCAGCAGATGTATTTCATCAAAATAAATATGCTGTGTAGAACTTAAAAACAGAATGAGTATTTTCATGATTGATTGAAATTATAGCTGATTTTTCTCATCCAGTAAGGCAAAACTAGGAGTCTTCATGCAGATAGACTATTAAATAACCTGTTAGGTTTTTTTACCAGCTTCTCAAAGTTTGATTCTGAGTGATAGCTGTCTTTATTAGCCTGCTAAATAACAACATAGAGATGTACAGTGGACAAGAAGGATGTTTTATGCAACACTTTCATGCTCTGAGGCATAGCCTCCAAAATAATTTGGAACAACTCCAAGAGGTGGCTCTTTTTAATAAATGAATGTTGCTATATGTAGGATCTAGGAAGGAGCAGATAGGTCTCTTCCAGACTTCTGAAAGTACAGAATGCTTCCCTGTTGTACATTCTCATTTTAAACCAGTCATGGGATATTAACAAGAAATGTTTATTACATTGTAAGTAGAGTTGGATTATCTGTGCTTGGGTTTTTGTGTTCTGTTTCTACTGTGCAGACTGCATAATTCAGACCAGGGTGAGGAGAAGCCCAGTATTTAATTATGACCCATACTGTGTGTGTATTGAAGGAGGAACCCTGTTTCATCATTGCCTAGCCATGCAGGGCAACCTGTTTTTCCCCTCAAGCAGTTTCTCTGAGGAGAAAAGCCTGTCCTTAGAGTTACTTTGGAAAACTAACTTCAGGTCATCCAGCCTATAGGACATTCAGTGTGCTCCTGTGTTCTCTCCAGCAATTGTGGGGTGCTATAGGTTGGAGCCAAGTTGTGAAACAGCCAAAGTGCAGAGCAGAGTAGTGACTGTTGCTGAAACAGTGTTTTTTTTCAGTCTGATTCTGCTGAGTCATTTTTTGGTATCAATGAGAAAAGACTAGGGAAAAAGTAGTGCAGACAGCATTTAGAAGGGTCTTTTTTGCTTTTTTTTTAAAAAAAAGAAAAGAAAACAAAGCTAATTTTATTAGCTATTTAAGAACACGATTTTAAATTCATTGTTTGTCTTCCATGAACCTAGTCATTGTCAGACAACCACTTCCAAGCAACCAGTCTAGCTAGGGCAGTCAAAAAACCTACAAGAAGAGCGCAGGGAGGCTATTGAGAGAGACGTGGCAGGAGAAATGAAAAGTAAGAACCCTGTAATCTAAGCATATTGGACCATATAGAGATGGACTTTTAGGATCAGGAAAACTTTTCATGTGCTTTTGTGTTTACTCTGACCTCAGAGATGTATCCTTGAGGGTGAAAGGGCCAATTGTCAGCCATGTTAGCATCCTTTATACCTTGGGGAGGGGGAAGAGAGGGACAGAGTAGTGAGTTTGACAGCTATCCAACAGTCCTGTTACTGGAATATTTATTAATGGCTTGGAATTTCTATTGAGAAAGAATATTTATACTTGTGGAAAGTGAGCTTGCCTGATGACTTAGCTGTGGTTGTGTTCCTGTAGTTATAGATACTTGTGTGTCATGTAACAAGAATCCAGAGAGATAAGAGTATTTTCCTTGCTTCCAACATGCCCGTAGTCTTCGCATGAGGGCTGATACGTTGGGTGATGTCATGCTTAGTTTGAGGGAAGATATTTGTATCCTGAGGGTTTGTTAAAAGTTTGCAAACAAGGTATTGGATTCCTTTCTGAAAACCCAGTATTGGAACCAGAGTTGTGTGTAATTATGAAATGGATGTTAGGACCAGAAAATTAGGTTGAAAAAAGCGGTCATACTTCCAGTATGTCGGTGTGGATCCTACAGCAGGTGTGCATGTGCCCTGTGCACATGAGATTGAAATTTTCTGATTAACAGAGTTCGTTTTTCTGCATAACTTCATACTTGTGTGAAGACATGAAGGATAAAGTTATTGCAACCTTTCCTCAGTTCCCTCTGTCTGCCTGTGGCAGTGAGATAGGACGCTTAAGTTCTATCTGCTACTTTTCTTTTGAGCTTCAGACTCCTTTTCTAGACAAGTTTTGTCATAACCAGTCCTCCTTTACTCCCCTTATTTTTGGTTACTACTTTAATTTAGACCTTCCTAAAACAGCGCAGAAAGTGGTCTAAAATTTTCACCTAGACCAGTCAGTCAACCTGCCTTTTTTCTTCCCAAAACTATGCTCTGTGCTGGGAGAATGAGAAATTGCACACGTTAAAAGATAGGAATTATTTTGGTGAAGTTCTCTGGCCTGTTACACAGGAGCTCAGAGTAGATGATAACTATGGTCCTTCTGGCCCTGGAATCTATGAATGTATATGGAAAGGACCAAACAATTCAGACTGTCTCCCTATCTGCTTATAGCCCTAGCCAGATGTTTTAAAAGTCAAGCCATCTCTTCACAGAGAATATTGAAATGGAAAACAGCGTATCTCGCTGTCTTATCAGCTGGCTGGTGAGCCTCTCACTCCACCAGGGCCCAAGCAGTGTCCTCCATCTGCTTCAAGAATGTGCCTGTATCAAATCTGTAAGGTGGCAACTCATTGACCTTTGTTAAATACCATGCCTTGGACTGGCTGCCAGGTCAGATGCCAAGTTCGGGAGAGCAGTACTTCAGTTGCTTATCCTGCAGTAACAGTGATCCTTCGAGATGATATGGTCAATGTGGATCCCACTGCCTTCTCTCCCTTCCACTCTTAGAAGTCCTCAGTTACATTGGCCTTTTTTATTGCCTGTGCTCCCATCTTTTATGTCCCTGTATGGGAGCATGAGGCAGCCATGGGTGATGCACTGCCCCAATGGATCCGCTATGCAAAAAAAATCTCATCTTGTGCACGTGAGGCCCACGTGCTCCTATAGCAAAATCCACTCTGACATCTTGAAGAGTCACAGTTACTGTAGAATAAGTAATTGTTCTTTTCCCACCCTACAGTGGACTGGCTGGGTATTTGCAGTATTATTGTAGTGTTGGTTCCAGGATAGGAGAGACAAGGTGGATGAGGTAATATCTTTTATTGGACCAACTTCTGTTGGTGAAGGAGACAAGCCTTTGAGATTCCCAGAGCTCTTCCTCAGGTGTGGAGAAAGTAACCAGTGTCCAGGCTAAATACAAGATGGGACAGATTAAGCATAAGCATCATTGAGACGTGACAGTGGCTGTCTACCAACTCATTCAAAGCTATCTGGCTACACAACTGCCAATACATGTGGAAGAGCCTGTTTATATAAATGACTGTCCAGATCACTGCACTCAGCAGTGTTTCCTCCATGCTGGGTGGAAATGATGCTGGTTTGCAGAAAACAAATGAATTGTGGGATGTCAGAAGGGGAGTCATAGGAGTTTTGGATTGACCCCAAGCCACAGAATTCCAGGCGACATTTTACAAATTCACTGAGAAAAATCATAGAATATATAGAATCCAGTGGCAGAGCATTGCACCATGGGGTATGTGCCCAGAATGCTGTGTGGTTATTTAAAAAAAAAAAAAAGGCATAGAGCTTTGTGAATGCAATGATTCACAAGGGAAGTAGCTTAAGCCAGCATAAACAAAGCTGTGTAGCAGCACCCTTTTGCTGTAGTTATAGCAGGGGAAAATACACTGAAAAAGCTTTCCCTGGTAGACAAGGCCTTAACCGCTTTGCTTATAAAACACTCGGTGCATTGCTGTAGGTTTCTTGATGTTCTGTCCCACCCATGGTGCGCTCCTCTCTCTCCCTATCGTCTGTAGGGGAAAGAGCTACTTAAGAGCCAGTGCAGCGTTGTTGAGCATCAGAAGTCAGAAGGTTAATGAAAACAAGGGCTTGCAACCCTATTTCCTACAGCAAAGCTAAACGAAATGGCTAATGAGGGTGACCTTCAGCATGTTGACAAATGAGACCTCCAGTGAGGCGCATGTCTATGAATTAATTTTTGCCTGTCTTTATGAGAAGTGGATGTGATAAAAATCTTATTTCCTTTCAAGGTAGTCAGCAGACATGCTTCCGCTGATGACAGTGTCAAAGTTTTTCACTATCTTTTGATAATGCTATTTGCTGTAGCAGATCATGTCATTCTGCCCTGCGAGTCTCCACTTCTGAAAAATTGCAAATCCATGACTTTGCTCCTTACCGATTACATTGTGCAAATAATTGTACTATCTTTGAATACAAAGTATGCACATTAATGTTCAAAAATTGCTTTGTCCTGCTGGTTTGTTGGCAGCAGCAGCAGCCTTGATAACCCCTCCTAATTCTTACATGATGTAAAGTGGAATTTGTCACCAGTACATGTTTGTTCATTATTTTAAGTGCCTCTTTCCCCCAGCTTTACCGCTGACTTTATGCAATTTATTCTCTGCATCTATCCCAGGCTGTGGATGCATTACACAATTAATGTAAAACAGTTTCAGCCCAGGGATCTTGCCAGGCTTATAAATCATGCAAGGAAAAACAAACTACTGGCAATATTTTCCAAACTCCAAGTGTTTCCCAAACCATGCTTTTGCCCCCTTCCCTTCGGTTAGCCTGCCTGTCTTCCCATCTCTTACACTTAGACCAGTGGTTCTCAACCTGCAGCCCGCTGGCTGCTTGCGGCCCAGTCAGCACATAGCTGTGGCCCACGTGACATCCTCAGGGCCATACAGATAGTATTGGATGTGGGGCACACATGGTTGAGCACCACTGAACTATACTCTCTTGGGGATGAATGAATGGAGTCTTGCAGGATCTTCTTGAGGTCACTGTACCCAGGCTCTCTCAAACAAAGGAGGTAAGTGAAGTCTAGAACAATGGACACCTTACCAAGAACACCATGCTGCCAGCCCCTTCCTACTAAAGGACTGTTCATTTGAGCACCTCGTGGTCCCAACTGTTGAAGTATCTGTGCCCATCAACCAGTAGGCAGAGAGATTTGTCAATCATCCACTTTTATATAAGGTACTACTCCACCATTCCTATCAGTCTTTACCTTTTCACTTCTACTTCTTTTCAATTTTAGCTTTCTCTCTAGCCAATTTGGAGAAAGATCAGAAGTTGATGAGGCTTGGGAGTGAGAAGAAGTTTTCTGAAGTAAACTCATGGGGGTGAAGGAGGGGAATAACTTACTAGAGGATTTCCAAATCCTTGTCCAACTTCTACAGTGCCGTCAGCTCTCGTCCCAGGTCCCTCCTAGTTCAAATCTGGCAGCAATTATGGCAGCAACTTCCTGCTGTGTTGGGGTACATTGAGTCTTTAGGTGCCCCATCTACTTCTGCCATACGTGTCAGTGGACTATCTAGACAGCCTTAATTTCCTGGCTTAGCTTAATGCTCTGGAGCATTTGTTTGTGAAGCTCTCAGTCTTCTTTATGGCACTTTGAAACTGTTTGTTGTGTATCGGTCATATTGTCTAACCATATTCCTCACTAGCAAAGCCTGCATCATAGTCACAGCAGTTTTAAAATACTACTTAGATATTTCCACAATAAAACTAATCCTGTTATGTAAAAGGAAAATAGATGAATCAAATGTGTGCAAAAAATTCTGGGGTTTAATAGTTCAATTGACTCCCAAATCCAGTAGAGAAAATCTGGGGGTGAATAGAGTTAAATTAGTCACTGGTTTTTCTAAGCTTATATAAACACTTACTACAGTAACAAAGGTACCTTGATTGAAAGTAAACTGAAAATACCTTGTCAATAGTTACCTGGAAAAAATAGTTTATCCTCTTAACCCTTGTATAATGCAAATGTTAATAAGTTTCCTTCTTTCTAAAAACTCTTCAATTTTAGATATGAATACACACATTTCATAGATGCATGAGTATATATGCTGTCTTTTCTCTAACTAAATGTCTTATCTTTGCAGTAAACTATTGTCCAGTGATAAATTCAATTTTATAGTTGCCATCATGAGCATTTGCTGTTTAATGTCTTTGAGTTCTGTTTTCCAAACTCCAAATGTTTCCCAAACCATGCTTTTTCCACCTTCTCTACAGTTAGCCTGCCTGTCTTCCCATCTCTTACCCCTAGACCAGTGCGTCTCAGCAGTATCAATAAACACCTTATTTCCTCTGAGTTTAAGTGGATTTTGTACTTTATTTGTGTATGCTTAAATGACCAGAGAGTAGAAAAACTGAGCCCAGTGAAAAATACAACAAAGTACAACAAAGTGCTTCTCGGATTCTGATAAGCAGGGCAATAAGTAGGTGGACTTCTGCGCACCAAGCTGTTCAGAATACTTGGGAGTGCCCTCATGCAAAGGAACGGCATTCCATGTAGAAGTGATCCAGCCAGCTTACTTCTGACACACGTGACCTAGACAACTACACAGGCACCCTAATGAACTCTGCTGACTTGATGCAAATTGCACTTACCTTCTATTTCAAAGCAAGATACTCCTTCCACCTCATCCTTGGGGCATGAGGATCACAGTGTTTTTAATCATTTCTCATATTGTAGTATTTAATTCTTAATTATCACAGAAAATTATATATAAATTCCTGAAGTGAGACCAGATCCTCAGTTTTTACTGAGGTGTTTAACTTGTTATGTGCTCCACTGAGTGCCATCAGAGCTATGCAATTGTTAAGGATAAAGGGATTTTTCACTGGTAAACAAACAGATTTTGTACAACTATTGTGTTGAACTGTAATCGTTTATCCTGCTGTTTCCTTAACTAATTGAACATTTCTGACTGCTGAGCTACAAGGTAGCAGGAAGTGTCTGTTTTGATAAATAATTGTTCAGTTTACTGTGTCAGCAAATACTGCAAGGTACAAGATTAAATATTTCATAGCAGTCCAATATCTGGGACTCTGCTTTCATTTGTTAACTACTTGGTCTGCACTTTTATTTGCAGTCAAGCTTTCATCTACATTACAACGAAGTTTTCTATCTTCAAGCTTTTTTTAAGTTTTCCACTTTCTTTTTATTTTAGATGCAAATAACAAAAATACCTTTTTATAAAGAAAGTTTGTCTTTTGTTTTCTTTACAGAATATTCTCTTTTCTGGATGTGGTCACTCTTTGTCGTTGTGCTCAGGTTTCCAGGGTAAGAGTCTTTATGTATCAGTTAAAATCTGTCAGCACTATTTCTCTTATTCCGACTCAGACATTTCCATATTGCTCTCTTTTTCTCAGATTGGAAAGAACGTACCGGCAGATTCTGTTCAAAGAATGTTTCAGCTATTTATACATATTCCTCTTTCTCCATAGTTAATCTAGTGATTCCAGGAGTTTCTGGTATTTACCACAGCAGAGCGTGGGTTTGAACGTCTAGGTATATCCCTTTGGTGGCAGCTAAGGCCCTATTGAAGAAACAAACTCAGCTACTTTAAAAAAAAATTACCTTATTTTCTGAACAGTTTTTAGAAGGGGAAAATGTGTTCAATTCATGTTAGCTGAATGATGTTTTTAAATGAGTTGTGGTAACATCTGAGCTTTTAATGCAGATGTACCATGTTCATGAATTAAACTTTAACACAATGAAGAGAGCCCAATGAACAGTTATCCTTCTGCTCCAATGTAGCTGATGCAAATAGAGATGGAAGGAGAACTGAGTGTTTCATTCAGTGTTTAACTAGTAAAGTAGTTTGTAACTTCAAGCAACACAGCAAACATAGTTCAACTCGAGAATCCTTGAGGCAAAATGAATGTACAACTTCCACTAACCCGAGTGCCAATTCCGCTGGAGCTACTAGACTTGTTTTATGGACTCTTGTCCAGAATTTCTGCTTTTTATCTTGCCATCATCTAACAAGACACATACCTTGTTCACAGAAAAATTACCGTAATGAATCATATAAATTAATCGAGTTCTAAATGCTTATATAAAAATCCTTTTGTCTGTGGAGTCACTACTATATTGGAATTACCTTGTTGACTGATCCCAGTATCAGCTGACTCTGTAAGAGAAAGCTGAATAGTTTTGGGTCCACTGGCACATTTCTTCTCCACTTCGTATTTTCTGAGGTGAGCGGGGTGGGGGGGAGGTAATTCAATGAAAAACAGGACATAAAAGCAATATCACAATTGAGATTTTAAATGCACAGAAATCAGACAATTCCATTATGATTCCATTGGCTACTGTAAACTCTACCTCCTTGTTCATAAAACGTGCAGTATTTCATCTTACTGTAATGGTAACTTCAGTGCATGTCTTGTGCGATTGTGTATTATGAATAGAATGATGGCAGAGTTACACGTGCTATGAGAACGTAACTTTATATTCCATGACTCTTATGTATTTAAAACTTCAATCCTAACATTACTTTAATGTACCTTTTTGCATTTAATAAACACAAGCTACAGGCCTCCAATTACTTGTGCTTACTCATAGGGTAAGTAATACATATTTTAAAAGCCTGTCAATTTCTTCTCGTTAAAAAAAAAAATCACTTTTTAAAGTGAACAAAAGCAGTCATGATACTACAAAAATGTTTTGCAAAGTGCATTTTATTAAGGAGGCGAAACATTAACAATGGATTCTTCTTTGGAGGACTCTGTGTATTCCCGTTTGTGGAATATGGCATCCCTGCCATAGAGCTGTGGAACTGCTTTATAAAACTTTGTCCTCCGGGGAAACAGGAGAGATCTTGTGTAAAGTGACATACTTGCCCTACTCTGCATAAGGGTGTGCACCCCCCGCCCCCCCACCAACTGCCTCAGTTCCTCTGTAGCCTAGTGTAAATAGAATTTACATTTATGGCCTTGGCCTAGATTATTTTTCTTGTGGTTAGAGCAGAGGTCAGCAGCCTTTCAGAAATGCTGTGCCGAGTCTTCATTTATTCCCTCTAATTTAAGGTTTTGTGTGCCAGTAATACATTTTAATGTTTTTAGAAGGTCTCTTTCTGTAAGTCTATAATATATAACTAAACTATTGTTGTATGTAAAGTAAATAAGGTTTTTAAAAATGTTTAAGAAGCATCATTTAAAATTAAATTAAAATGCAGAGGCCCCCAACCGGTGGCCAGGACCAGGGCAGTGAGAGTGCCATTGAAAATCAGCTTGTGTGCCATCTTCGGCACGCGTGCCATAGGTTGCCTATCCCTGGGTTTGAGTAGCATAGAACAGTTTAGCATACACATCGTGTCCTTATCCTGGTATCCTTGGCCATCTTGGGACACCAACCCTCACCTGGGCCATCTTGGGACACCAACCCTCATAAGGGCTTCAAGAAATGCACCTCCTGCTTGGCAGTCATACTAGAGACTGACTCCTGTGGCCAGTTCCTTCTCTGTCTGTGTGAGACTCTCCGGTAAGCCAATGTGCAGTTTGCTATGCCATCATCCCTCCTTGCACTAGAAGAGAGAAACTTCAGGCTGAGGGCTCATCTGGCTTCTCCATGCCTACACCAGATACTCTGGGCTCATTGAGGGTACTGAAACCAGTCTCTATGCCAAAGTCCTCTGCAGGGGACCCAAGACTCATTTTACTGCTCTGGCCTTGGCACCACCTTTTATATCAGTCTCGAGGTCTGCATCTCCTCAGCCTCAGGTTGGGATCAAATCCCTTGCCCAGCGCTGCCAGTGCCAGCTAAATCAAAAGTGTCGCTGAAGACCAAACCTACAGTGTGTATTAAGGCCTTCATAGCCATAGTGAATACTCAGAAAGTGCTCATCTTGGCATATCATTCTTATTATGTACAGTTACCCTCAGCCTGACTCCAGGCGTATCTTCTAGCAATGATGCCTCTTTCTCAGCATTGCAAGTCCATGCAAAAACCATCAGGATAAAAATAAGGAGAAGAGGAAATGCACTCCTGTGAAAATCATTACTGGCGTGACTATAGAGAGTTGCGTGTGTGAAGAGCCAGAAGAGAATAGGAAGTTTTAGGGCTTCAGCAAGGTTTTCATCCCCTTCTGCTCACATAACCCCAGCTTATGGAGAAATGCTGATAAATGATGAAGTTTTGGAACTTGGGAGACACTAACTTGACATATCAAATAGCTTTATAATGGAAGAACCTTTTATGTCAGTGGTTTGGACTTACAAAGGAGAAATGCCCAAACCTCCCTGAAATTCCTTAATTCTTTTTTTCTGAGAAGTTAATTTTTAGTGTTGATTGGGTCTTTTCACTTAGTGGCCTATTAGGAAATTAGTCTCTCCCCACAGTTCATAGTCTGTTCTTTCAGAGCAGGAAGGTGCTTCTCTGGGCAGTGATTTGTTTGTTTCAGATATAATGGAGTTTTTCCATCATTCCGAGGTAATCTTTGAGATGCAGAGACTTCCAATACAGGTTCCCAACTATACCTAACTGCACTGACCTTATCATGGAAATCTGGTCTCCAGATATTAGAGATGTGGCAAATAGTATAAGCTAAGCATCACTGTATTAATTATAAATGTTCCCTGTTTCTCCTTCTTCCTCCTACCCCCTACTGGATTTATTAAATTTCTGAAACCTGCTGTGTGCTCAAGTTTGATATAAGCGGCCTTGAACTATGTATGAACAAGTAAAGTCTGCTGATATTTTGCACTAACAGCTTAGTCTTTCATTTTTCAGATTGTTGTACAATGTGGCTTGAGCCACTGCTTTATTTTAAAAGAAGAGCTGAGTTAATATCTACATATTGGCTTCTGTGAATGCAAAGTAACTCCTCTGCCTTCGTAACTACCATGATGTGCACATGTATGAGATGGTGTATTTACTCGCTTCGCATTTAAAAGATAAAATCCCAAGTACCATATATACTCGATCATAAGCTGGTTCGTTTATAAACTGACACTCCCCCGCCCCCCAAGATAGAAAAGTAAAAATGGCAAATGTTTATGACCCATTCATAAGCCAACCCTATAGTTCAGGGGTCAGCAAACTTTGGCTCTCAGCCCATTAGGATAAGCCGCTGGTGCGCCAAGACGGTTTGTTTACCTCAAGCGTCCAGGGGCAGCTCCAGGCCCCAGCACGCCAAGCGTGTGCTTGGGGCGGCAAGCCTTGGGGGACGCTCCGCCAGCGCCGTGACGGCAGCAGGCAGGCTGCCCTCAACGGCTTGCCTGCGGAGGCTCCGCTGGTCCCGTGGCTTCGGTGGACCTCCTGCAGGCATGCCTGCGGAGGGTCCGCCAAAGCTACAGGACCAGCGGATGCTTCTCAGGCAAACCGCCGGAGGCAATCTGCCTGCTGTGCTTGGGGCGGCAAAATCCCTAGAGCCGCCCCTGCAAGCGTCCGCAGGCATGGAGGTAAACCTAAGTAAACAAAATGTCGCAGCCCACCAGCGGCTTACCCTGACAGGCTGGGACAGCAACTGGTGAAGAAATTTGGGGAGAGGAAAGCTGGGGATCAAGGGAGTAACCCCTGTGACCACCCCTACATGGCGCCACCCCTAACCCGGGACCTCCCACATGACCCCTCCCCGTGTAACCCCATCCCACCCCACTCCTAGCCTGGGACCCCCACACTCTCCCCATCGCTTCCCATCCCTTCCCACCTTGCCTGGGGTGGGTCAGGGGAGGATGTCTCTAGCCTGGCCAGAGTTGCCAGCAGGCTGGGCGATGCAGCCGCATCCTGCCAGCCCCAGAGCTTCAGCTGCTTTGGAGGCTGGTGGGAGAGCAGCATGGCCAGAAGCGGAGAGACTCTGACCCTGCCTCTTCCCTGCTGGCTGTGCTGCCTCTCATTGCCCCCTCTGTTGTGGGGGAGGGGGGGCTGTATCCCACCTCTTCCCCTCTCTATACTTGTTCATAAGCCAACCTCCTTCTCTGATGCTTCCCTTTTTTACTAAAAATATTCAGCTTATGAATGGGTATGTACGGAATCCTCTGTCTCACTAAATAGCCCTGAGTGACTGAAGTTACACTTGGCTGCTTGGATAGCCTGTGAGCACCAGATCACCCTCTTGGATGTTTAATCCTGCCCAGATCCCTCTCTCCCCTAGCTACTGAAACCTGCTTAGTCCCAGCCGTCCTCACATTTATTAATTTATATTGCAGTATCACCCAAGAGCCCTAGCTGGGCTCAGGGTCCTGTTGTGCTAGACACTGTAAAAATATGTTACAAAAAGATGGGTTCTGCCCTGAAGAGCTTTCAGTCAAAGTATAAGATTAGAGAACAGGCAGATGCACCAAATGAAATTGAGGAGCACAAGGTAACAATGAGACAGTTATGAACAGCATAACGATCAGTCGGGTCACACATCAAACCTTCGCATTGTGGGTATTGGGCACATTTATATAGTTCCCCACCCCCTTCCCAGTGAGGGTCCTCGGTGCATTCCATAGGCTCACAGTTTTTAGGAGTCCTCTCCATTTAGATTAGTTAACAATTTGAGCATTAAATATATAGTCTCTGTATGTTACAGTCAGTTCTTTGAGTGGCCTCTACATATTCCCACTTGTAGGATCAAGGCACTTGTGCCACAAGCTTCCAGAAAGCAGTGTCCATTGAGGCCACTCGCCTCTTGCCCTCATCCTAATGAGTTCTGAGGGTGTGAAAGGGGGAGTAGCCCCAACTATCCCTCAGTCCTTTTCTAAATGCTGAAGATGCAGCGAGCTCAGATTGCACCGTGTCCTTGTCAGTTTTTCTTTTTTCTCTTTCTGTCTTTTTGAGGCAAATTTTGTTTGTAATGGGTTGTCATTTAGCCAGGTTTTTCTTTTTAAAGACACAAGGAGATGCTTGTTGAGCATGGGCTTTGTCAGGACACACAGGAGCAGATTGGGCCTGCTCATGGGGAGGAGGGAGAGGTTCCTCCAATCAGCCGAGCTGGCACTGATTTAGTTCATAGTCAGCTTCAATGATTGTCTTGCTGGAGCGGGTTTGGCTGTCTCTTGCACCCTGGCACATGGGAGGCATCTCAGGCTGGTCATTATAAAAGTCTCTGCATTTGTCCAGATTGACCTGGATACCTAGCTGTGTGCCTAAATTGGCTCTCTGGCTGTTGGATCCAATTTCTGGTGGATCTGGATCCACAGAGCTCAGGTCCAGCAGCCTAGTGTGGATCTACGGCTGCAAAACCAAGATCTGGTGGCCTAGCATGGATGCAGGGCTGTACAATCTTGATCCAGATTTGGTGGCCTCCTATGGATCTGGGAGCTGCAAAACCTGAATTCAAACAGAGCACAGATCTAGAGTTACCCTACCCGCCCGGGGTGGGAGGGTGGGGGGAAGCTGTGTTTGGCTTTGGATCCAAATGGGAGGTAGGGCCAGAGCTTGAATCCAGATGCAGCAGTCAGACATGAATGACTGCTGAGCACAGTTGCCGAGAAGGAATCTGATTACCTGGAATCTAGCCAGCATGGGGAGCTGACATCTGTTACTGCTGAGTCACTTGTCTAAGAGTTCTGTACCACTGAGGCCCCAGATCTGCTCAGCTCATTGGACTCTGGTACCACAACACATGATCTTTGCAGAACTGCTTGCCTGACTGATTCTGTGCCCAACATAGTGGCAAAAGCAAGCAGATCAGTTTGGAGGTCCTCACAAACCAGAAAGGGGAAATGCATTGCAAACTTCTGATCAGGTCTGGACTGTGGGTTCTCTGTTACAGCATAGTATTTTCACATTGTGCTTCGTGTTCAGTCATCTTCAGATGCACTCGCTGGATGCCCTGCTTATCTGGGAGAAGGTTTTCCCCTCCCAATGCTCCATCTATCAGACCCTTACCCTAGAGGTGAGAAAAAGAGGATTGGTTTATTCTTAAACTCTTTTTGACTATGAGTCGTTGTATAAGCCAATTTACTGAGTCCTGGAATTATCAATTCCCCTTGGTTCTCTTGGGCACTCAGACCATTCCTAAAGGCCAGTTAAGCTGTCCAGGACCAGATTTACAAGAACTGATGCCTGGCTCAGAGGCTTCCTTAGGTTGTGAGGGTACTGTACTCATCACAATTCTATTGATTCTGAGATTTACGGCTCCAGAGATTTCTTTGCAACACAGCCTGGATAGGAGGAACAGGATGCAGTGTCACAGGATCCATCTGATGCTCCAGAAAGGATCGCCTGTTGACTAAGTCACTTTGTAACCCTTGAATGCAAAGGCAAAAAAAGAGAGACTTGTTTCAAAAGGCGGATTGCCAAGAGTCTTCAAATAAGATGCAGTGCTCTGTGGGTCCTATTTTAGATTAAGAGCTGTGTGTGAGGGACTGTGATAATCCTTGAAGCTGACATCATAATATTTGGTTGGATCTGTGTCTGAGCTCTCATAGGAGAAAATGTTGTTAGAACGTTACTGGGCTCTGGGCTACCTACCTTCAGTTCTAAGCCAGGAAGGAGACTTTTCAGGTCTACTTCCAGTTCCACCCTGGAGTACGCAGTGTCTAGGATTGGGTAGTGTCTTTCTAGAACCAATAGAAGGGGCTATCAAACACCTAGAGGTACCCATCCTTAGCATTACCAAGCTTTCCCTGGAAGAAATAGACCTGGAATCTAATGAAGCAGTTGACTTAGCACTTTTGGAATTCTCAGTAAACATGTCTTTGTTTCCTCTCATCTTGGAAAGAACAGCTGCACCTAAGGGTTGAGATTTTCATCACCTATGCTTAGTGGTGTGTGAGATTTGTTTCCTGGTCACAATGTGGCAAGTCTCATTCACCTATCGTATAATGTGGACAATAGGACTGTGTTGCATGGGGTAAAAAGCTGTCTGGCTGTGCTAACGCTAAGATTCATCGTGTTCACCTCTGGGTTCCAGAAACAGAACTCTCCCATTTCCAGAAAGGTACTAGTCCTATGCACCCTTTTGTGCCATAGTCACAGGTCTGTCCCCCTACACATAGCTTTGACTGGAGAAAAAGAAAACATTTTTAATGAGAGAAGTACCTTATCAATTGGCCCATGCTCTGGCAGCAAGTGTTCTATTAAATGCCTGGCTGTCATGACTACTCTCCATGAATGGTTGGGTATCCGTCTTTGTGTAGACAACAGTCTGAGATTTCCATCTCTTTCAGACCGCTGGAATGTCTCTCTGTCCTGGGCCTCCTTCCCTGAATGTATCATACATCTTCATATTCAGAAGAACTTGTTATTGTATCAGGCCACAGCCTATCTATATGTTTCCCAATCCCTTAGAGAAAAGGAACTGACACGCTAGGAGCCAGTCTGTCATGGGCCAAAGGTTGTTCATCTGTTTCACAATTATGACTTCACAGGCTTCATCTTCCTGGAATTGTCACTCCTTATCCTGGACAAAGGGAGTGTCCTTGGCATGCTGTCACTCTCTCTTCATGGCATCGTGTTGTATTACTGATACTGAAACTATACATGTGTTTAGCAAAAATGTTCCCTCATTTACACTTGTTTTGGGAGAGCAAGATTGGTAGCTTTTCCTGCCCTGGTATCCAGAGCTGATGCTTGTTTGGCAGTTCTGCTTTCCTTGTTTACCTACAACTCCACACCCTCCCTTCCTGGGGGTTGTACTACTTGCTAAACTCCCGCAAATGGAACTATGCAGAGGCCACTTTAAGAAATGAAGGTTGCTTATCTGTAACCAGAGATCTTCGAGATGAGCCTCTACATATTTACACTACCTGCCTATCTTTGAGTCCCAGGGTTAGGAATTCCTGAATTAGTGAAACCAGCTAGCTGGAGGGGAGTGGGTGGGGTTGGTAGGAAGTTAGGGCCACTCCCCCTTTCAGATCCTTGGAACCCTGGGGGGGAGGGGAGGAAGAGATGTGAGTGGCCCCAATGGACACTGCTTTCCAAAAGATTCTGGAAGTTTGCTGTGCAGATGCCTTGATCCCACAAATGTGAATATGCAGAGGCTCATCTTGAAATACTCTGGTTACAGGTGAGTAACTTAGCTGGCTGAAAATCGTGTATGTTCTAAAAATAGCCTCAGTTGCTGAAGTTTGATTGCTGGTATAAAAATAAGCCATAACATCAAAAAAAGAAGCATCTGATTTTTAATTTACAGAGGTAAGGAAATGCTAAGTTAAGGCTCCATCCTTGACCTACCTCGTTGTTGTTGGGCATTTTAGCATGTATGATGTATAACATCTGTTCTGGGGCCTGTTTACTACCTATGTGAATGTGGGACAGGCTGTCTACCTTAACTCTGAGTTTTCTTGTTTTTCATGTCTTAAGTCAGCTCCATAATAATCCCTTTTAGTTTTTTTTTGTGGTTAAATAGCACAAAATTGGTGCCAAGCAAAAAATTCTAAACACCGTCCATTGTACATTGATTGGATTTGCTTATATCGATGCTCCATGTCACTTCAGAAATCCCAGATATAGATATGTGAGACTCCTAGTGACTTGTAACTTTCATGCGGGAGCCCACATGAGCAGATTACCTTTGCTTGTGACTCCTCAGCATTCGTCTTTGCTGCTGTTGCTAATATGGGGAGACTGGTGTTTGTTTCCTTTTTCACATCCCCACCTCACCTTCTGCTTGACGCTACAGTGATGTCATCCTGTGTGTATGACCCTTGGTCAGTTTCTTGGGATTCAGCTGTCACAAATCCAACATTGTGAAGTGATTGAAAATTGAGTAGAAGGAGAGGATGGGAAATCAGGGAATTCGGAAAGCTGGCGATTGAACACAGCTGTCACTGAGGAAGCAAAAGTGCCAGAAAAAGATATAGTGAGTGATCTATTGTTTAGAGCAAAGGGACTAGCAGTCAGGTGGTCTGGGCCTGTTCCTGGCTATGCCACTGATTCACTGTGACCTTTGTCAAGTCACCTGTGACCTGATGTATTTTAGAGGTGCTGAGTATCTACAGCTTGCACTGCTATCAGTGGAATCTGTGGATGCTCCACAACTCTGAAATCAACCTGCTGTCCTCTGTCTGTTTCCGCCTCTGTGAAATGTAAAACATGATACTGATCTACCTTGCATGGATATTAAGAGGTTTAATGTTTGTAAAATGCTTTGAGGTCCATATGTTGCCCCTGTGTATGTTCTCCAGTTGGAAAGCTCCTTTCTAAAATACAAAATAAAAAGTCCAGTGTGTGCAGCCCATAAATGGAAATATTTGTGTGCGGATAATCTCAGTGACACCTTGGACCTGCCTGTCTAAGTGTTCAGTGATATATGGGGAATTAAGAGGACACTGTGTCAGTGTAGTAAGTCTTGTCTGAACTGAGGATATTGCTGATCTAAGGGTTTTTAATCAGTTGCAGTAATTATTTGGTGCTTTTTCACTTGAGACACAATGTTGTTTCTAAAAGGAACAAGTTGTAACTAGATTCCCACTGGCATTTTTTTCATATTAATCATGCACTGACTTTTTTCCCCCAATAAAGGCATGGAATGTTCTGGCCCTGGATGGCAGTAACTGGCAGCGAATTGACCTGTTTGATTTCCAGAGAGATATTGAGGTATAATTAAGTGACATACAAACCCATTTTTCTTGTTTAAAAACATAATTACAGTATGGAATAGATTAATACCCCCAGCATAACCCTTTCCACCTTCCCTGGAGATAGAAATCATTAATTTCAGTTTTCTTAGCTTCAGGGAGCCTTTATAGTCTTGGCAATTCATTCAGCTTTTGAAAATGGACAGAACTATTTAACTGTACCAGGACTGAATGGTATTTGTGTGTGTACATGTACACTTATTTTAAAGAACCAGTTTTTTTGTTTACTTAGAGTTGAAATAACTAGAGTAAATATGTGCTTTTGCTGAAAGATATTGCTGATAAGTATTGGTTTAGATTTTTCTCTCCAACTCAACATAATCAAGTATGGCTTTTATCTGGTATTCTTGGACTTATACCATTAAGACTCTGAATTTCTCTTAGTCTCTAGTGCCTGTTTTCCTTTGTTGGAAATGGAAGCACAAACCAGGAAGATGCCAGAGATTTCCGATTCTGAGTTAGTTCTAAAAGATGTACCTCTGCGGGAATGGTTTCTTGTAACTTCGGATAAATCTGTTAGACGTGAACTGTGGCGTCCATGTAGGTTATGATAACTTTTTGTGCCTCATGTAGTCATACTGTTCTGAAAACTGAAGTCCCTGTATTCTTCCTGGCTGAATTTTCAAAAACAAACTAAACTAAAATCCTTATCAGATTGTTGCATTCTCATTTAAAAAAATATTTTTTGGAGATAGGGAGAGGAGAGCAGCTCCACACAAACTGAAAAACATAAGCCGAGAATGGCTTGTTTGATGTCCTGGTGGAAGCTGCAAGTTACACAGGCTTTGTGGACAGAAGCATTAACGTACTCTCTCTGCCAGACATGTCTAAGCATCTCATGTAGACATAAAGGAACCAGCCTCTGATGTGGCAAATTGTATACCCAAAAAGTCTGGCAATTGCCCTGAGTGTTTTGAAGGAGGAAAGCAAATGTTGTCCTGCTCTCTACTGCAAGTGTTTCTTCAGACACACATCTCTTGATTAAGGGAGAAAGTAAAACTAGTAAGAGCGTTCCTAAAATTCTCTGCTGGGATAAGACTTCACTTTCACACAGGTGCAGGGAGATGGTTGGAGTTCCCTGATCCAAAGTAGGAGCAGGAAATGAGGAAAGAATTTCTCAGCCGTGGTGCTTTGTAAGAAGGAGAGAGTAATGCTGTGAATTTAAACTAGGCTTTTCTCTCCCTTTTACATGGCTTTAAAGTCTCTCCATTCTCTTACTCATTTGTGTGTGCTAAATATGTATTTGTGCACTAGCATTGCCTTCTATTTTAATACAAGCTACTCCAAAATGCTGCTGTTCCTTAACCTAAAAGGACATTCTCAGGCTAAGTCCTAAATGTTGTGTAAGCCCTTTGGGGTTTAGAGAGCATGGCCCCTTTAAATCGTTTTCCTGTGGGGTAGGGGGAGAGTGAGAAAAAAGGAGGGAAACTCCAGGTGCGCAACATAGGTGTGTGCATGCGTGTGCTGCAAAGTCCCCGTGCGGGTCACCAAGTGTAACTTTAGTGCCCTCGTGGCCAATATGGAGTCTGCTCTGCAGGCAGCTCTGGTGATGAGAGAGCACGCGCAGAAATGCAGCAGAAAAAATGTCTTCCACCCCAGGGGCACCTGTTCCAAACCCCCCAGAGTGTAAACACTCACCCACAGGAAAAGTACAATGGATATAAGAAAGGGGAAATATTTATTTACAGAGGGATAAGAGGAGGAAAACAACAAGGGGAAATATGGGGGGGGGGGCAGCAGAACAGGGCTGCATCCAAGCCAAGGCCCCACGGGTAGCACAGTCTGGAAGGGCAGACACTGAGCAACGTGTCTGCACACAGGGTTCAGGAGTCCTGAGCAAAGTTCCAGTCCAGTGATGAGTCTTGGGTGCTCCTGGTCATCTTCGGTGCCAGTGAACTTTCCCCCAACAAACCCCTCCAGTGCCCTCTCCTGCAGCTCTCTGCAAAGCCACACAGAGCGACCACCTCCGCACTTCACTATTTAGCGACCTTCCTTGTTGTTTCCAATGCAGAGTCACAAGCCTCAGTACTCACAGCTCCGTAAAGCTCTGGGCGGGCGTGATCCTGGGTCCAGCTCCAGCCTGTCCTCCCTGGCACAGTGCTCCTCCTGGGGTGTCCCTGATCGGCTGCCCCATCCTTCAGTTCCCAGGCTTCAGACAGGTTCTCTGCTGCTTTCCTTTGCGAGGGCCTGCAGGCTGCCCCCTCTCTCTCCCTTGGTGCTCCAAAGCCCCCCCACCCCCCAAAATGTAAAGTGGCCATGCTCTCTAAACCCTAAGGGGTTACAGTTGTATTCTTAAAGGAAGATAAACTTACAGCTTTTAAGCGTTTTCTTTAAAATATATTTGAATCCTCTGCAATCCCAAACATATTCACAGCTGTGGTGAGGCCACTGAGGGCCTGTACAAACGTGTGGTTTAAAGTTCTGTTACTTTCCTTTTCTAAAATGCAGCATGGGATTTATCTTCTTTTATTCCTTTTCGCCATTGCAACACTTTGGCAGCACATCCTAGTTGCAGTTGGCATTTGAAAAGTAGTAGTATTTCAGAGTAGATTTTAAGGAAGGTAAATGAGGGGGCCTCAGCACATTGATAGCCCTTTTAGATCATGCTAATACCTTGCAGCTACCCTAATGTTCACACACATTTTTAGTTTGGGAAGGAGGAATTAAAAATTTCTTAATACAAACTCTTAGTTGCTAACACTTGAAAGTGATTGATGTTTTCATTCTCCAATGATCAGAGGAGGAGAATTAACTACTACTGGACACTGAAACTTGTGTGTGCTGATAGAGTTGCATAGTCTTTCTCTCCTCTCCTCGGTCTCTTTACCATTTCATCATCCAAAGTTGTGGAAAATTCAAACTTGTCCTGGGGTCTCTGAGGAGGTACTCTCTCATGTAAAATAGGACATTAAACTCCATTTCTCCAGATGTTTTTGAGAGGAAAGTTGAAATGCTTCCTCCACAAGAGAAAAGTCCCCTACACTGTTCATCTCCACTCTGTCCCCCAAAACAAAAATCTTTACATCTTATACGGCAACACATGCCAATTGGAAATCCTTGTCACGTGGTATTTCTGTGATTTGTTGTATTTCTTCAGTAATTATACTTCAGCCATCTCTTGGGCAGCCTCTTGCACTGCCCACTAGCTCTGACTGTAAAGGATTTTTCTATTGCTTATCCTCAGCTTTCTTCCTTGGGTTTTGGGTAATTGTTCCTTGTCCATTTTTAGAAGTTGAATCGGTCTCCTTTAGTTTTATATTGGTATGATGGTAATAGTGTTCAGTGCCCTTATGCCTGGAATAATATACAAACTGTTTTTAAACTACAAAGTTTTGAATTTAACTTTAATGAAGAGATTGTGGAAACTAAAAAGTGATATCAGTAGAATTCTTTTCCTGTCTTTTTACAGGGTCGAGTAGTGGAGAATATTTCTAAAAGATGTGGGGGTTTCTTGCGAAAGCTAAGCCTGCGTGGGTGTCTAGGAGTGGGAGACAACGCGTTAAGGTAGTGGTATGGCTTATTCTACTCTTAACTATGAAGCAAAGAATGGTTCTCCTTCCCCACCCATAGAGGGATGGAATGGTGTATATCCACTCATCCATATGCTAGAGTGAGACCAATAACAATATACATCCAAAAATAATCGCTTAAGTAAATGATGAACAGTATGCATATCCTTCTTTTGTGTGTGTGTGTTTGAAATATGAGTCTTTCTCCCTAGCCCTTCTTAAAAAATAGCAGCATAGAGTCAACCTGGTGTTGCAATATTGGGGGAATTGGCACTGCAAACTTGAACCTCTGTCCCTTGCTCCTGGGCTGAGAGAACTCCAAAGACATGGTATGGATAACAGCTCATTGTTGCTCTGCATTGCCCTTTAAGCCCGTATTCAGCAGCCTATTTGATTCTATGTGCTTGAGAGATGCACCCATGTAAAAGGCTGGTGGGGAGGATCAGCAGTTTGCCCAAGATAAACAGTGCCTGGTTTTTGTTTTTGTTTAATTATTTCTGTAGTATTGAGGGTAAAGCATCTGTTTCAAAACCTCTGGAAATGCATTGTCTGAAAAGTAGTTTTATCTTTTCTTTCCTCCCCCCCCGAAGGATATTTGCACAAAACTGCAGAAATATTGAAGTATTGAACCTAAATGGCTGCACCAAGATCACAGATACGTAAGTAACGTGTTTGTTACGGGGAATGTTGGAATATTAACCCTTGTAAATATTAATATACATGAATTCTGTCTCGACTGAATGGAAGGTTCCAGATTCTCCTCCATTGTCCCACCCCATGATCTTAGTACCGTTTGTATTCTAAATGTGGTGTGAGTACGTGATCTGCCTCTAGATGGAATGACTTGTTGTGGTCTGATGATAATTTGAAGACATCAGGAAACCTCTTATGATGCGTTGCTTACTTGTTATTTCAAGGCAGATGATCATATCAGGTTGTTGACATTAAGGGGAAAATATATTGAGGAAATAATTCTTTTTAGACTGGTCTGACTCATGTTTTCAGATGCAGAAAAGGCTGCTAAAGTGTCCACTTCAGAACAGTAAGGCTCACTCTGTAATGGAACAAAACAGGGATGTTGTTCTTGTTCTCCCAGGTCAGAATTTATGGAGACTGCAATTTCTCTGCACATGGAGTGGCTACAGTTGCTTAGTTTATGGTGCTTGTGCTCATCTGCCACTTCTTGTATACTTCAAGCAGTTCTGATTCTCCTTTGAGTGATTCTGTCTGTTAAATTCCAAGGTCTACAGTTTTTTTCCCCTTTTTCATGCCAATGGTGGGGGGTGGCTTCACTTTGAGGCTTTGCAGTCTTATTCTCATTTCTGTGATGAAAGGAGACGGTCTCAGAGGGAATCTGAGTATGGAGAGACTGCCTGTCTTGGTGGAAAGGGGTCTCTCTCTTTGAAGCCTTTGCTGAGAGGGGGAGCTTCAGAAGGGGGGGGGGGGGAAGGAAGTTCCTCACAAAACCTTATCTACGTTAGCCTTGACCAGGGAAAAGATAGGGGGTGTATGTCTTTGCAAAGAAACCTTCCTAAAAGAATTGGCAAGAGTCAGCCCGCCTGTACTTTAAACTCTAACTTTCTTTAACACATGCTATGAGTATGGATGGATGTAATTTGGTTAATATTTTATTATCCGAGGACCGCAGATGTCATCAGTAAAATGTGTGTCAGTTGTGATGACGCACGTCAAGCCGTACTTCCACATTGCCGAGCACAGACTGTTAAGAGCTGGGGGAGGAGTTCTGCTTTTCCATCCACTCCACATAGATTTGAGATTCTTTCCTATGGACAGCTAGTCAGCTATGCTTTAGGTTACACCTGGATTGCCTTGAAATAGGCGTGTATCAAAGTTTTATCTAGTTTCTCTGCCACTTTGCCATCTTCCTGCTCAAGTGCTATTTGTAACTCTTTAAAATAACATCACTTACAAAACTATAAGATCTGTTTCCTACAGTAGCAGTACATGAGGGACTGATGGAAGAACCATGTTGCATGTATGCTCTTTCTATACTGATTACCTATAGATTCTGCATCTAAAAGTATAGATCAGTCTCAAAATGAAAGTGTGATGGCCTAAAATACTCTTCTTAGAAGAATAGTGGTGAAATCCACTAAATCAATTTGCATCCTTGGAGAAATAAGATCTGCCAACTGAAGGAACCCTTAAAAAGAAGCTTTTTTTATATATATTCTTCTGATGCAAGTAGCAACTATTGTTAAGAAATACCTTCACTTCATGTTGTCAGATTTTTGTTGTGTTAACTTCTAAGCATCAGTGTTACAATAGCTTTTAAAAACAACTCATACTTTTGGGGGCAGACAAAGCAGCCTAGTCATTGTTCATGTATCTTGCGGCCTTCCACTGGAGATAACACATCCTGCAAAGACTAACAGTAGCCAGCAAAGATGTGTAGGGATGAGTTATTTATTAGCAGGTGGAAGTACTCCTTTTTGCATTGCTAGTAATTTATTTTATAAGCTTAATATAGGCCTGTGAGTCAAAAGCATAGCTCGTCTTTATTTTCCAGGCCAGAATGCTCAGCACATTGTGGGATCAGACTCTCTGCCTTTGCAGTTCTTCCTGATAGCAGAGTCGGTGATGGCATCTGAGTTTCTCAGCTGGCCTTCAGACTGGCCTCAGTACTAAGATTTTTTTTTTTAAGGGGTATCACTGGCTGTCACTCGCAGTATATTTCAGGCACTTGTGGGTCTTTCTACACTGTACTAATTGAATAATTATTTTGAAGGCTTTGATAAAAGAAGCAGCTGGTTTCCTCAGTACATAGTTGCCTACAGTTGGCACTTGCTGCACAAAATCATATTTTGTTGCTATTCCCTCAAATGAATCCTTAGGCAGGTGAAATCACTGCCATTGTTGTCGGGGAGTTTGAAGTCACAGCTAAACAGCAAGCCCCTTGGATGTGCTCCATCTACTCTAGACGGCTGCCAGCACCCAGCTCCTATTTCTGGTGTGCAGTATATGCCATTAGTCATGTGATGCTTGGTACTTTCCCTTGTTCGTTTTTAGAAGTTTCTCAGTACTATCAAAACAATCTTGAGCAGAAAGCTGGAAAAATAGGGTAGAGGGTACAGATGTAAGAGTTATTTTGGTTCTTTTGATAGCAGATGTTAGAAATGCCCTATAGAACAATCTTCAGCATTGGGTTTTGAGCAAACGAATCCCTCAACGAAAGCTGAATGATTCAAAATGTGAAGAAATCGCTGTCGTCTTCACACACGCAGACTGCTTAGAAAGAGCATTTCCTCTATCCTCTCCCCCACCAGCCCACCTCCAATACCTGCCCATGTTGTATTCTCCATCCTTTTATTTTTTTTTAAGTGGGGGCTTGTGTGAATATACTTGTGCACATAGTGTGATGGAAAAATGTACACGATCATTTTTGTGTATGTCTTTGATGGATAAATGTACTGTCTGAAGTATTTTTATATATATATATATATATAAAATAAATAAAATATTCTCTTTCAGGACATGTACCAGCCTTAGTAAGTTCTGCTCTAAACTGAGGCACCTTGACTTGGCTTCCTGCACTTCCATAACCAACCTGTCTCTAAAAGCACTGAGGTAGGAACTGGCAGCATTGAGATCCTGTGCACCAGTTTAATTCTAAATAGCTTGCTCTGCCATGTCCCCTGTTCTCTGAACTCCCCTGATGGAGTTTTCAATAAGTGACTAGGTTACTAGGATTGCAATCCAAACCTAAGACATGAATGCTGAGCTCTGATGGGTAATGCCTCCTGCTCTGCAAAAGAGACAGGAACTAAATAGAAGGTGCCTTGTCCTGATAATGATTAGCAGCAGTAGCATAATTGGATTGCACTGAAGTTTCTATTTTTATTTATTTTTTGAGCAGGGGGCAGAGGTTTTTTTAAGTTTTTAATTAACATGCCTTGTAAATACCTTTTTTGTTAATAGTTGACTTTTGAATTACACAACGCCCATTGCATAGATAGCAAGTGTCCTGTAGTTGCAAAATAAAGACTGGCGCATGATTACTTGTCTTAAACTAATTAGGTGACATGGTAACTACTTAACCCTACTAAATGTATTTGCCAAGTAATCTAGAAATGGAAGGGAATGACAGGCAATGGTGACAAGAGATTGGGACAGAAGAAAGGAGGCAAAAGAGAACCCTGAAGGTAAAGATAGGGAGTGAAGCCTAAACTATTAAAAAAACAAAAACAAAGTGAGTAAAGTAGGTTTTAAATAATGATAAATTCTTATATCTAAAAAGGATAAAAATATAGAAAGACTAATTTGAAGGAAAACAAAATAGTGAATAGGCTGCATTGAGAGATCAAAGGAATCAGTACAGAAAATGGAGAGAGGCTTGTTTTTGTAGCTAGCTTTCAGAAAATTGAGCCTGTTTTTGTTTTTTGTTTTTTTTGTTTTTTTAAGGGCTTCAACCTGGCCTCCAATTTTATAGGGTTAGTTTTGTGCCTGCAATTATTTGCAATCACAATTGATACCATTTACATGTCTGTCTACCTGACTGCAAATCAAATGTATACATTCTCTTTGTGCCAGCAGCTGTTTTCAAGCACAGATGTGTGTCTGGAAAATCAGAGGCCGTGTTTCAAAAATGAAGCCCTTTGAATCTGATTTAATGTTGGTTTGACTGTATCTAGGCCTCTCAGCCAATAACACTGTGGATGCGCCCAGTCTCTGGACAAGGGTGTGGGAAGCAGCCCTATGACTGGCTTTAGATGCAGTAGATCAACGTTCTTTTTTCAGAGCGCCACAATATTGAGTTACTGGTTTCCGAGCCTACCACTGGAGAGCTGCTCTCATCTGGGGATTTTTATGTTTAATATGCTTAATACGTGAATGTTCCATGTGGGTGTGGGGTGTGCGTGTCGCTTCCTGTGCCCAGCTGAAGTCTAGAAATTGGAATTTCCTGTAATCCGGCTTGAAGCTGGATTTCATAAGTTTCCACCCACTTTTCCTTTTGCCTCCCAAGTGAGGGATGCCCACTGCTGGAACAACTGAATATCTCCTGGTGTGACCAAGTCACTAAGGATGGCATCCAGGCTCTGGTGAGAGGCTGTGGAGGACTCAAAGCCTTGTTTCTGAAGGGCTGTACGCAGGTATGACTATGGAGAACATGCGACATTACACTAACTACAAAAATGAGTGTCTTATGCATTCAACGCCAGTTACAGCAATGAGTGTGCAGTATTGTAGGGCTTGTATTTCCAAACATTACGTTATTGAAATAACTATTCAAGATCTACCAACTAGACATTAAGTGCTTTATTGAAACTCTTTACTAGCTTTGAGTCCAGCATGAACAGCTGAACACTGAATAATGAAAACTATCTAGTAGTGGAATCTCCCTGTTCAGAGGATGTCGTGAGCAAAATCACACTTGCGTTGACATTTTTTTAATAAGCTATAAAATATCCTGGCTGTGTCCATAGACTTATTAGCCCTTTGTAGGAGGGTCAGACACTAGTAGAAAGCCTGGCTATAGTTGCATCTGGAATCACATGATAAAAATTCCTGACTGAGTGGAATCTTCGAGCTGGCTAATGTAAAATTGGACTGTAGTTGTTTTGTTTCAGAGGTTTTCCTACAGCAAATTAGACACTTGGCACATCTCTGAAAGGATGGCACTATGTTCAGCAGTGCAAGTAGGGCAGTGCAGTCCGGTACACTGTACCAGCAAGATACTTATGGCTGGTATGGTGTACTGGAAAGAGGGACCCATGTCAGCAGCTCCTTCAGTGCATGCAGCTGTACTCCCCTGGTCCTTCGATGCAGGGTCTCCTCCGTCTGACAGCAGCCCTGACGGAGGATAGGGCTGAGGGGGCAGTGCTGGGAGCGGTACAGCCACTGGAGATGCTGCCAGCATTCTGCTCCTTTCCCCACTGCAGTCCTCCGGTGGGGTTGGCTGCTGTACAGATGGAGGAGACCCTGCGTGGAAGGGCTGGGGCGCTACAGCAGCCCCACGTTCTGCTCATTTTCCCGGCTGTGTTTCTGAAGGCTCAGCGGGAGAAGGACAGAGCTTCCCCGCTGCCCCCAGGTAAGGGGAGCGGATCATGGGGAGGAGACAGGAAGAGCGTGGGGGCCCCAGGCTGGGGGCAGGGCGAAGTCACATGGAGGGTCACGTGACTGCTGTCGGGCCCTCCTGTACCAGTAAGAAATGGATTCCACTTGCACCACTGGCCATGTTGCTCTTTGGACTGTGTCCAGACCAAGATGTAGTATCTTTAGAACCTATTACAGGAATGGATCTTCAGCCCTGATGCTTTAGATTAAAAATTGTGCATTAGCTTTTAAGGCTGAAATTCCAGTTACCTTTCGTTGTTCGGAGTTAATTTTCTTTAACCTTACTATTTTACATGCTGGGCCATGAAAGTACCCACGCTTCAAACTAGAAGGAAACTCACATAACTCTTTTCATACTCTAGGTATTTAAGAACTTAATAGGTTAAATATGGATAGTACTGTGACTTTATCTAGGTAGATGTTATAGTTGTGAACTTAGAATAGCTGATATCTGCCTTGAGTATTAGAATCTCGTGTAGTGAGTCGGGGGTTCATACCCAGGTTACAGGTCCTAATGCTTGCTAGCCAGAAACAAGCCGAGGGAGCCCATTTTAATGTCATCTAAAAGAGAGTAGCTTCAAACAGTGTAGTACCTTCTCCAGTACTCTTGATTGTAGTCTTCAGATATGAACGAAGTTCTGATGTAGGACTTGAATGTATGATTGTCTTGTGCAGACAGACCTGCTCCTGGCTAAATCAGAGTGACACTAGAACCTGATACAATATTGCATCCCAAGAACAAAAGAATCCCAAAGTGTCTGTAAGCATAGGAATTACTTCAGCTATCAATTTTTGGCTGAGAGAATGGTAGGTAGGCAGAAAACTGGCACCCAGCTTGCTGAAGATCAGTGAAGGCAAGAGAAATGTTGCCCAAGAACATGCGAACAAATCCCCTTATCATTTTAGAAAAGGTAGCCATGGGATCTTCAATGCACATGCAGATCAGGCAGGAAAGACTGAAAGAGTAACATGCAGTAAACTACGTAGAACTCAGCATTCCTGTCTTGGGAAGGTGAAATGCTGAGTTGTCCCTTCTGTAGTTCCAGCCTGTGGTTCCAGGAAATCTACATAATTAAAACCTAAGGATTAAACCTGTGAGCCATCTTCTTGGATGTATGTGGTTTGCTTTTTGCCAAATCTTGAAATTGTGGTGTGGGAGGTCTGGGGTTTAGGTTGTAGTTCTTTTTGTTCCTCTGAAACGGAATCAGTATTTTATCTGATGTTGACATGTAAACTTAAATAACATTTACTTTCCAAAAGATTAGTCTCTCTGTACATGGGTGTAGAAAGCGATACATTTTTAGAATGTTAAGTAAAGCAGTAGTGCATATATCACTATGTGCAAAACAAGCCCAAGTGTTAGGACCGTTGCCAGTAGTTTCCTAAGCTTACGTTGCTGTGGTTTTTAATAGCCTAGGAGACTTGACTGGTAAGAGGTTTAACAATCCGAGCCTATTTTCAGAATTCAGATCACTGGAAAACAGTTCGAACTTCTGGTTATTTGTGGATTCCAGTGAAATATTGATGGCAATACATCCTTGTTATCAGTTATTTGCCATCTGTTCTCAGGGGTGTAAGACTGGCAATCACTTTTTGTTAGCAGCCAAAGTGATATAGAGGAGGAAGAACGGTGATATAGAGGAACCCTATGAAGTATTAATTTATTAGAAAAAAATTTATCAAAATTAAGAGAGTAATTTCAGCTCCCATTCCGTCTGTTAATGCTCAGGTAAAAAATACATGATTAAGTTATTGAAATCAATAAATAAGAGCTGGCAATTAATCGCAGTTAACTCATGCGATTAACTCAAAAACTAATTGCAATTAACAAAATTCATTGCAGTTTTAATTGCACTGTCAAACTATAGAATACCAATTGAAATTCATTAACTATTTTGGATGTTTTCTACATTTTCAAATGTATTGATTTCAACTGCAACACAGAATACAAAGTGTACAATGCTCACTTGATATTTATTTTTTATTACAAATATTTGCACTGTAAAAAAAAAAAAAAAAAGAAATAGTATTTCAGTTCACCTAAGTACTGTACTGCAATCTCTTTATCATGAAAGTGCAACTTACAGGTGTAGATTTGTGTTTTTGTTACATAACTGCACTCAAAAACAGAACAATGGGAAACTTTGGAGCCTAAAAGTCCACTCCAGTCCTAATTCTTGTTCAGTCAGTTGCTCAGACAAACAAGTTTGTTTACATATACAGGAGATTATGCTGCCCACTTCTTGTTTACAATGTCACATGGAAGTGAGAACAGGAGTTCGCATGGCACTGTTGTAGCCAGCGTCGCAAAACATTTACGTGCCAGATATGCTTAAGATTTGTGTGTCCCTTTATGCTTTGGTCACCATTCCAGACGACATCCTTCCATGCTGATGATTGTAAAAAAAATGTGTTCATTAAATTTGTGATTGAGCTCCTTATGGGAGAATTGTATGTCTCCTGTTCTGTTTTACCCGCATTCTGCATTCATGTTATAGCAGTCTCGAATGATGACCCTGCACGTGTTGCTCATTTTAAGAACACTTTCACTGCAGATCTGAGAACGCAAAAAAGACACCAGTATAAGATTTCTAAAGATAGCTACAGCACTCGACCCAAGATTTAAGATTCTGAAGTGCCATCCAAAATATGAGTGGGACAAGATGTGGATCATGCTTTCAAAAGTCTTAAAAGAACAACACTTCCATGTGGAAACGACAAAACCCAAACTGCCAAAAAGGAAAATCAATCTTCTGCTGGTGGCACCTGACTCAGACAATGAAAATGAACATGCGTCAGTATGCACTGCTTTGGAATATTATCAAGCAGAAACTGTCATCAGCATGAATGCATGTCCTCTAGGGAATGATGGTTGAAGTATGAAGGGGTGTATGAATCTTTGGTACATCTGGCACATAAATATCTTGCGATGCTGGCTACAATGGTGCCATGCGAACACCTGTTCTCACTTCCATGTGACATTGTAAACAAGAAGTGGGCAGCATTATCGCTTGCATATGTAAACAAACTTGTTTGTCTGAGCAATTGGCTGAACAAGAAGTAGGACTGAGTGGACTTGTAGGTGCTGAAGTTTCCCATTGTTCTGTTTTTGAGTGCAGCTTTGTAACAAAAAAAATCTACATTTGTAAGTTGCATGTTCATGATAAAGAGATTGCAGTACAGTACTTAGGTGAATTGAAATACTATTTCTTTTGTTTGTTTTTTCACAGTACAAATATTTGTAATAACAAATAAATATCAAGTGAGCACTGTACACTTTGTGTTCTGTGTTGTAATTGAAATCAATATATTTGAAAATGTAGAAAACATCCAAAAATATTTAAATGGTATTCTATTATTGTCGAACAGCGTAATTAATCACAATTTTTTTATCGTTTGACAGCCCTACAATAAACTAACCTTGCAAATCTGTAGATTCTCAATCTCAGAGACAGTGGAAGATAGACTGTATGATGCTTGCATATTGCCATTTCATGCATTTTGAGAACTGAGTGGCTTTTTCAACCCAGTGACAATTCACAGTGATAACTCATATTTTCATGTACAGACCACTTTGAATGTAACAAATTGTTTCAGTCTATATATTTTTCTTTCCAGCTTGAGGATGAAGCTCTCAAATACATTGGAACACACTGTCCTGAACTAGTGACTTTAAACCTGCAAACCTGCTTAGTAAGTAATCTTTTCCTGTGATTACCATATTACATGCAATCTAGCTCTAAAGGGCATCTCTAAACAGGATTGAATAAGATCTGCTCCACCCTTCAATGTTGTCATTTTTGCAGACTGGAGAACTGCACTTTGGCAAGTTCTAAAAATAAATGCATGGGTTTTTGGGGTTTTGGGGGGGGGTTTTTTGTGGTAGCATTTGGTAGAGTCATACAAGCTTCCAAAATAGCCTTGTTAGCTTCAGTTTGTGTCTCTTTGCCCTGCCCATAGGGCTTCTAAGCACATTTGCAGGACTAGCTGGAAAAATTCTTTCCTGTGGGCTGGAATGTAAGTTTGTTTGCATCCAAACTTTTACAGTAGCCTTTAAAACTGAATCAAGCAGCACATTTGCTCTCTACAAAAAGACACTGAACCAACCAAGAAACAGAGTAATAAAATGATTGTATCTCAAATCTTCATGGAACTTCAAACACCTATTTACCAACTGGGGAGCAATGAAACTTTCTGCTCTTTACTTAACGGATTTCTTTAAAACGTCTGGGGGAATGAGGTGTGTCTGGGGGAATGAGATGTAACTGACAACAGTGCGTGGCTGCTGCTGTTTTCTGGCTCTGCCTCAGTTTTAGCTAAGCGTATATCTTAGGAAGATATTGGTGTATAATTTGGAACTATTAACAGTGCCAAATATGTACCTTTGAGCCAAAAAAGGAACTGGAAAGAGTTTTTTGTGTGCATCATCCAGCTCTTCAGATATGGCAGAATGAACAGACTGTCCCCAAAGCTGGAGGGGCTTGGAGAGGTGTAGGTCTGTGCCTCACAGAACAGTGTGTTTTAAGGAGCAGTGTTTACGCTCTGAGGGGAGATGATGATGTATACATGATGAGAACGGGGATGTTGTCAACAATAACTTTTCACTATTGACATTGGGACCTGGAAGATACTTAGTTTTCCTTTCAGCTCCTTCTGAAAGTTGCAAGTTTCTTGCTCACTTTCGTTTAACCCTTTGTAGAAGGTTTTTTCCCCCTTTTTTCCTACTTCAGCAGTTGTTCCAAAAGAGCTGCTGCCAGTGTCCAAGCTGGTGCTTTCCATGTGGGAAATCAACACTGGCCAGGTCACAAAACCTGGCAGGGAGGGATAGCTCAGTGTTTTGAGCATTGACCTGCTAAACCCAGGTTGTGAGTTCAGTCCTGGAGGGGGCCACTTAGGGATCTGGGGCAAAAATCAATACTTGGTCCTGCTAGTGAAGGCAGGGGGCTGGACTTAATGACCTTTCAAGATCCCTTCCAGTTCTAGGAGATAGGTATATCTCTATTTATTATAACCCAGTGAGGCCCAGTTTGTTCCTGTGTCTATATACTGACTCGTCTCTTCTCCTTTCTTTATCTCCTCCCACTGTATATCTTGGTCTTGCCATCACACTCTGTCCTCCAGCTGGCAGGGCTCAGGTGAGCTCCAGAACTTTGTTAATATTGCTGCTGTCAGCCAGCATGTCACTCTCCTGACAGGTTCTGCCTCAAATGTTGCCATCCCAAACTGGTTCCTGGAGGTAGACTGAGGTCCAAATGTATCCCTGGCCAAACACAATGCAGCTCCATTGAACTTCATTAAGTTACACAGGTGCTGAATCTGACAAGGATTCAGACCTGTGTCTTAGCACTTATCTCTTGTGCACCAAGACAGCAAGACTGAGTTTTAAAAGATTGTTTGTAAAACTAAGCTATGGTGGTGATGTGACCTCTAACAGACTTTCCTAATTAATCTTTCAGCCAGAATTACTTTGTCGGCATTGCTGAGGAAGCTGAGAGCGCTGTGGTGTTAGGCAGCAGATTCTGTGGTGCCTTCCCCTAAAATATTTGCATGCCTGTGGAATCAGCTGCAGACTATTTATAAGCCATATCAGAGTGCCTTATGCTGTTTCAGCTCTCCCGTAAAAATATTTGAACACATTTCTTGGCTAATAAGCGTAACTTGGCCTTCATCACTCTAAGTTGAATGCCTCCTTGCTTGTCTCAAAAGGTAAAATTGGGCAATGCATTGGATCTTCATCATCACTACTAATGGTTCTGATGTTTGTTTTTTTTCTTGTAGCAAATCACAGATGATGGTCTCATAACAATATGTAGAGGTTGCCATAAATTGCAATCCTTGTGTGCCTCAGGCTGCTCTAACATTACAGATGCTATCTTGAATGCACTGGGACAAAACTGCCCGCGGCTTAGGTGAGTTTTCAGTCTGGAGTCTCACAATGCAGATTGAGTAAAGATATGGGGGACCTGGTAATGGAACTCCTTGACTTTATTCTAAAGGTCAGGACTTCTAGTCCAATCTGGAAGTCCACTAGTTTACCACTGAAGTTATTTCCAGCTGTCCAGCGGGAAGAGGCTGACAATGATTTAGTTATGTCCTAATTTCTGGCTCCACAGAATATAATTCTACAAGATATCTTGCAAAAAGAACAGGAGTACTTGTGGCACCTTAGAAGCTAACACATTTATTTGAGCATAAGCTTTCGTGGGCGACAGCGCACTTCATCGGACTCATAGAATGGAACATATAGTGAGGAGATGTATATACATACAGAGAACATGGAAAGGTGGGAGTTGCCCAACCAAGCTTTCTTGGTGCAGCAGTGTTGTGTGCCACTCTGAGCTTATATAGGATTAGTGACAATTTCCTTTTACTAGTCTACGTATTGCCTTATTTTTGGTTAAAACCACTGAAATTAGTCCACAGATTTTTTTGTGTTAAGAACTGGAAACAGGGTTTAAACTGCATTATTCCTGCCTCAATACCTAGTTGTTAGTGCGTGTTGAAGATAGTTTGGAACAGGTGAAGCAAAAAATAGTGGTGGTTTTGTTAATTTTCACTATTTCAGACAGAGAATGGGCTTCAGGTGCCATCTCTATAAAGATTTTACAGCATAATTAAGAAAATGACATGGCAGAGAAAAGAAAAAAGATGAGTATTGTCTGGCGTCTGTTACAGCTGTGTGCCCTGTTTTAATTTGGCTAAAATAAGTGGTGTCCAGAATAGAAATGGAATTTTTATAATAAGCTTAAAAATAAAGTAAAAGATTATGGATACCTGTATCAGTTTTCATATATATGTAGTTCGAACTTTGAAAGAGGCAGATAAAAATGCTGTGATTCCAACTGGATCCCATGTTTATGTTTAACTCTGTCTGGAGATCAACTGCATAAAATGCCAAAAACCAAAGTATGTCACACCATTTAAAGAAAGTCCTGATCTTCAATTTTTAGAAATGGAAATAATGCTCTCCCCTGCAGCATTATAGCATTGAGAAGTAAAACATTATAAAACAAATGAGGGAAAAGGGGGAGGCACCATGAAACTGCAGTAGCAGAAGCAAAGAATTTTTGGCAGCCATCTGAACTGGGAATGAGAAAGTTGCTATCTAGAAAACTTTAAATGCATATGTTATGGCATTAAGTACTTATTCGTGCATGACCTGAGCATCATCATGAAATGCTATTCCGTGTAATACGCTACCTCATGGTGAGATTATCAAATGGAGTGAAGGGGGACCTCCATTCAAATGTGCATGAGTATAATACTCCATGGAAATAATACTCTTTGAGAGTACTGCCTTGACTTAATCTCTTCCTGCTCTGCTCCCAATTTTTTAATAAAACAGACTCTGTAAAGCAAAATGATTACCCAATAGCTAGTACATTCTTAATTCTTTCTGTACAGAATATTAGAAGTCGCAAGGTGTTCGCAGCTAACGGATGTGGGCTTTACCACTCTGGCTAAGGTAAGTGCTGCATTCCACTTTGTACCTGGTGCATCTCTGTTTCCTGGAAGCTCAGGGTAACAGTAGCTGTCTCCCATGAATTTATATTTTGCAGAACATCTCTTTTTGGTTTTGAAGTTGCATGGAAATGAGAGGGCTAAGTAGATGAATAAATTGTTCATTATTGCTTAAATTTTCAACATTGTATTTAGCCACCCAACTCCCAATTTCATGAGTAATATGCATCTAAAGTCAATGAAATTATTAACATTTAGTAGGAAACAAATCCCTGTACAATTTCATGCATTAGACAGATCAACCTGTACTCCATATGAGTAACACTGAGTTAAACCCCCTTTTCCTTTCTGTAGATTAAAAAAAAAAAAAAAAAAAAAGGTAAACAAGTTAGTAGATATTTTATAAATGTCTTTAAATGGGCAGGCTTGATAGATATTCAGTATTATGCTTGTTTTTAGTAGCATTGTCCTCCAGGGAGCAACAAACTATCTGTTGTCCTGACCAACTTTGGAAAGAAGACTTTCTTTTCAAACACACTTCATCTGTGTTGAGAAAGGAGGGATCCAATAATTTTACAAGTACTGACTGGGCTTAGTGTCTAATTTGCTTGTGTGTTTTTATTTCCTGCCTGCACTATATAGAACTGTCATGAGCTTGAAAAAATGGACCTGGAAGAGTGTGTTCAGGTAAGAACCCAGCCTTCTGAGTGTGGTGGTTTCATGCAGGAAGTTTCAGCAGTGCGGAAACATGGTCTGTGACAAATGTGTTAGGTTTTAATAACGACACCGAAAGGGTCAGAGCACAGAATCCCAAAATCCTTTTTTTTAAATGAAGACAACTTGTTCCAGAATCCTGATCAAGAAAAGGAGACACGTTTGGACGAGATGAATTACTTGTATATGTTTAATCACCTCTAGTCCAGTTTTCAACAGAGAATTGTATTGAAAGAACATTGAAAATGTTAACATAATCTGAAGATCCCATCAAATTTAGACTGTGTGCTTGTCTGCTAAAGACAATGTATAGTTCTGCAGATCTCGGCACCTTTGAAAAACCTTGCAACTGCCAGAACTACAAGCCCCAGGGTGAGTTCTTTGCTTCCAGTCAATGGAAAAATCTCTGGTACATAAACTGATAGAGATCAGTAAAGGTAATCTCCAAATATTAAATGTTACTGCAGTTGAAGTGTTTGAACAACTGTGACCTTGTGCGTGAAGGTGGAGGGAAATAACTAGAAATAAAGATGAGGTGCCCTCGAACCAAAAACCTCCCCAGAAGTCAGTGAGCTGTAATTCTTCACCAGCCTATGAGTCTGTTATCTGACTTTCCAATTAACTCAGTGCCACAGACTCATTCAATGGGTTTTTTTAGAATGCCCTTCATATGTGACTGAACACTGTCCTTTAACAAATATGTCATGAGAGTGATAAGATTAAGGTAAGATTGAAAGGTAAAGTGAAATATTGTGTTAAGTGGGTATGAGGAAGCCCTTAAAGACTGAATGAATACCATAAGGGCAGAGCAGTTTTCAATTAGAAATGGATCAGAAGACTATGAAGGTAATAGGGTTTCCCCTCCTGCAATGAAAAAATAGACTGGCCCCAACATTCTGCACTGCCTGACAATTCTAAAATTGGGATTTCAGAAGGCCACAGAAGAGGAAATGACAGTAGTCCAGACAGAAAGTGATTTAAAGCTGTGTCCAGTCTTCCTGCTTTGTACAGAGACAATCTGAAAAGGTTTTTCTGTGTTTAAATGGCAAGGGGAGTCAGGGTTGTATGTTTCTTAGATTAGAAATTCATGTCTTGTTTAGCCTGGAAGGGTACATCTACATTGCAATAAAAAACCTGAGGCCTTCAGACTTGGAGCTCAGATCAAGTGACTTGGGCTTACGGGGCGAACAATTGCAATGTAGCTGTTCAGGCTTGGGCTGGCCCCCACGCTTTGAGACCTCCTGAGGGGGAAGTGTTCAGAGCCCGGAGTCCAGCCCAAGACCAAACATCCACACTATAATTTTTAGCCCCGCAAGCCCCAGTCAGCTGACCCAGGCCAGCTGTGGCTATGCTAACAGGTTTTTTTCTTGCAGTGTAGACATACTCTAATGACTGAAAAATGAGTGAAGTGAGGACACTTCAGGAGCCAGAGACCGAAATCTGAGCAGTTTAGAGCAGAAGGGGTGTTTACCAGGCTGTTAACGCCTATTTAACTTCAGTGATAAATGAACATTTTGGAGAAATGTATCTGTAAGTATTCTGTAAAAAGCAACACAGAGTCCTGTGGCACCTTAAAGACTAACAGATGTATTGGAGCATAAGCTTTCGTGGGTGAATCCCCACTTCGTCAGACGCATTCACCCACGAAAGCTTATGCTCCAATACATCTGTTAGTCTTTAAGGTGCCACAGGACTCTGTGTTGCTTTTTACAGATCCAAACTAACACGGCTACCCCTCTGATACGTAAGTATTCTGCTCACTCCAGCAAAACCTGGGAAGACCGAGACATTCCTTATATTTCAAATGGGAAGAACAAGAAAAGAGGAAAAACTTTAAAAAACTCCTTTAAATTACCCATCGTAAGGAAACAAAAAATACAGACCCGATTTCTTAAAAATCCTTTCCAGTCTCCTTCTAAAGAATGATAGGAACCTTTGGCTGAAATGTGGTCCAGAAACATGCCAGTTCTGGAAATGTCTGAGATAGTGATTGCCATTTCCAATGCAGAAGAATGGTGAATATTTAAGATACTAACTTGGGGTCATGTTTTGGCTGGGAAGAAATGACTGTACAAAGATTTCAGTCTTAATAGGGCTTTGTCTCTCTTCCAGATAACAGACAGTACGTTAATCCAGCTTTCCATATACTGTCCACGGCTTCAGGTGTTGGTAAGTGTTTGGGCAACAGTTTTCTGTGTTCTCACTTGTAAAATGGGAGCCTCCAAATTTTGCCCAGTTGAAGATTGCCTCTGCAATCTGCCAGGCATGTGATGGTTATATCTAGTCTGTATAACATGGAGTAGTCTGCAGTCCCTTGTCATCCTGAATATGGAACTGGGACCTGTGGAAACGAGAATGATATCCATAGGACTGACTAAGCTGGGACTGCAAAGTTCTCTGTTGTCATTAGCTTTCATTCCTTGCTTTCCTGCCAAAACCCTTCAGACACCTTTCCTTTTCCAGTGACATTTTATCCTCTCTCCATTCTGTGAGCTTATAGCTCCATTCTGGTTCCACAGCTCTGATCACACATTGTATAATCCAAAAAAGAAATTCTTCCCCGTCTCATTACTGCATTGCAGTTGTCTGCTCATTTGAACGCTGTTTCAGTGATTCCACACTTCGTGGCCTGAAAGCAATAGGCCTTGGTCTGGGATTAAGTTTAGCCGTTTAACCAGTCTTCCCCACAGAAATATTAATAATAGTAATATATATGTTTGGATTTTTATTTGTGTTTTTAAAGCAATACTTCTGATCTGTAAGTGCATTAATCTGTTCAGACTTTATATAATTTGGAAAGTAATTATCCTGGCACACGTTACGATCCTAGATCATAGAAGTCTATATAATTCGTTCAAGGGCTGGGCTGTCTGCCCTGGGAGGGAGAACAGAGATGAGCCCGAGGTTTGGGAGCACTCAGTTCAAGTCCCTGCTCCACCACAGACTTGCCGTGTGACCTTGAGCAAATCACTTATCCTCTCTGTGCCTCCATTCTCCATCTGTACAGTGCAAGTGGCAGCACTACCCTGCCTCACGCAAGCATTGTGAAGAGCAATATATTAAGATTTTGAGGCAGTTCAGATACTGCAGTGATGGGGACCAGATAAGTATGAGAGAGAAATCTGCAGCCACCCTCGTTTCCTTTCTTCACACTATAGTTCAGAAGCCGTTGCTGCTGAAAGACAGTTTAATAGCACTCGTCGCCTCTGAATCTTACTCCATGTGTGAAATGTGCATTATCACTCTCATACAGGAAGTTTTGACTTGTGGGTTAGCATTTAACAGCCTTGGCTACAGTTCTTCAAGGGTGTAGTCATAGAATAGAAGGCATAAGTGATGGCCCTAAATAAAAAGACTTGGGGTAGGGATGGAGAAGTTTAAAGGAGTTCTCTTCACTCATTTGGAGCATGAATGCTTTTGGCCTGTAACTATTGAATCCAGCTTTGACAAGCCTCGATGTTCTGTATTAGTCCCTAGTGAGTTAGACATCACATTGTGTGGGAGTGTCTGCTTCAACCTGAAGTGAGGTGACAGCAAAGCAAATTTTCTCACTTCTAAATAGCGTGTTCCTTTCTTGTGAGGAGAGGGACAGCAAAGGCCACTGGGGAAGGGAGCGCTCACTGAAACTGCTTGCACTCTACCTGCCCTGTGCCTTAAAGTGGCAGTTCCATCACTGCTGGCATTTTAGAGCTGAAGTGTTCAGGCATGCTGGCTGTGCTTCCTTGCACCCTTTGGACAGGAAAGTCCTGTAACGTTAGGTTTCTCTCTATCCGCACAGTGCTTCGTTGTCTTAGCTGCAGAGTTCTGTCTCTGGAGCACTCACCCAGTGCATTCTCCTCTACAGTCATCTGTGCACCAGGTCTTGTTCCTTGTTCCTCCGCAAAGTAAATGATACATGAACTATGCAGATGCTCTGGTAATGGACCGACATCACTCACAATGGTGGAATGGTGAAGTCTCCCAGCTCCCTATACAGTTCAGTTTCACATACAAGAATATTTAAAAATAAGGACAGCCCGCAAATGGTGTGAAAGGCTCTGTCCTTACAGATCCAGTACCTGCAGCTCACAATAGTCCTTCCGGGTGTGTCTGAGCATGAGGATATGTGTCTGGGGGTCCTTCCACTGTGACGGGAGTACTGTATAATACTGTAGTACTGAAGAACGGGTAAACTTTATAGTTGTCGTCTTTTCTTTTGACATTACATGGCTGTATATGTGTTGTATGTAAGACAAGGGAGGTCATTTTTTTCCACCCTGCTCTGCCCTGGTGCAGGCTCAGCTGTGTGTCCAGTTTTGGGCACCAAACTTTGAGAAAGATGTAGACAAATTGAAGAGTCCAGAGGAGGACAACAAAATGATCTGAAGTTTAGAAAAACTGACCTATGAAGAAAGGCTAAACAAACAAAAAAAAAAACAAAAACCTTGGCATCTTTAGAGGTGCCGGGGGGCAGGTGGGAGACGCACCTGATAACAGGTTTCAAATACGTTAAGGGCTGTTGTAAAGAGGACAGTGATCAGTTGTTCTCCCTGTCCACTTAAGGAAGGACAAGAAGTCATGGGTTTAACCTGCAGGAAAGGAGATTTAGGTTAGATAATAGGAATAACTTTCTAACTCTGAGGATAGTTAAGCACTGGAATAAGTTACCAAGGGAAGTTGTGGAATCCCTGTCATGGGAAGCTTTCAAGAATCAGCTGGACAAACACCTGTCAGGGATGGTCTAGGTATTCTTGGTCCTGCTTCAATGCAGGGGGCTGAGGTCCCTTCCATCCCAGCGTTTCTATGATTCTATAACTCGACTGGCTCCCTTCTCGATTTCATCTACATTATATGACCTTCCTCTGTGGCCTACAGAAGTCTTGGCTAGTTAGAGGCACAGGGACTCTAATCACCAGAGTTCACAGCTCACAACCCTCTCCAGCATCAAGGGACAATTGCAGACTTGCCAAGAACTGTGTTATGGTAGATTTGCTCAAGGGTGTTTTTGTTCTTCTAGGACTTTATCTCAGTTCATCCCATTATCTCTCCAGAAAGCTTCCTAGCCTGGTGTTCTTGATGGTTGTACAGTGCTGTTTTCAGAGACCACTAACCACCTCTGTTTGGCTGCAGAGTTTGTCACACTGTGAGTTGATCACAGATGATGGTATTCGTCACTTGGGGAATGGTGCCTGCGCACATGACCGACTGGAAGTGATCGAACTGGACAACTGCCCTTTGATCACAGATGCCTCCTTGGAACACCTGAAGAGCTGCCATAGCCTGGAGAGGATAGAACTTTATGACTGTCAACAGATCTCACGGGCAGGAATCAAGAGACTCAGGGTAAAAAAAAAAAAAAAAAACCCAAGGCTTTTACTTACACGTTACTAAATGGCTGGATGGGGAGAGGGTGGTTGTGAGGATCCGGACTCACTATAATCTAGACCAAGTCCTTAAAATGCCTGAGTGCTTCAAGGGTAATGCCATCATCTGTTAACATGATAGCTGCTTCATTCAAGAGAAGGCTGATGATGGGTAAGCACTAGCTGGTGGGGAAGGAATGCTCCCTTCCTTCTGTGTAGGATCCAGTTACAGTTCCTGCTGAATAGAACTAAAAAGGAGTACGGGAGAAGCCAGCTCGCTAATGCTCACTTCACAGATCCACAAACCGGATGGTGCCCCCTCGAAACCTGGGAGTCTCGCCTCACTTCTCAGCAAAGAAATAACTTGAGCTAGTGTTCATATTAAATAATCTGATGAAGTATATGACAGAGCACTTCATATTGAAACTTCCCCATGTGCTAGTAAATAACTCAATCTAATCTCTTGCAAATAAATGACAGCATCTCTTGATGCCTTACCCTTTACAACTTGTTTTTTAACCTACTTGCTAATTCAGATAATTTGGTAATCTGCAATATGTCCCCAAGTCACAGTGCAAATCTGCAAAGTTTGACTTATTTCATGATATAATTTAACATTAGTAGCTTTCGTAAGTAAACTATAGCATCTTAGACCAAAGAAGGGCAAAAAACTATTATTTAAGGCTATCACTGCCTCGTCATAGCTCATCCAATAAGGATTTTTTTGGGTGAGGAAATGTGGTTTTGGTGAACTCTGCTGGAGTAGGAGAGGTTTCCAGGCCACCCTCACTAGGCAGAAAAGGGAAATTGTAGATGAGAAAAAGAACTTGGTAACAGTCCAGGAAGATAAAATTCCAACCCTCTGCTCAGGTCTGTAAAAGGCTTGATATTTTGTGAAAGAGGAAACATGCTTTTATTTAGGTGGCCAAGCTCAGAAAAAACAGCAGGCCCTCCAGCGTCTCACGCGCTTTTCAGTTGCTTGCCTGTGTGTGACTGCGTATTGCACTGCCACAGCTGTTCTTTCTTTAAATACTGTGTTTATCTTTTCAGACCCATTTACCCAATATTAAAGTCCATGCCTACTTCGCTCCTGTGACTCCACCTCCATCAGTAGGGGGCAGCAGACAGCGCTTCTGCAGATGTTGCATCATCCTATGACATTGGAATTGGTCATCCTTGCAAACTGAGTATTTAATTACACTTCTAGAATTACAGTGGACACCCGTATCTTCAGTGAAAGAGATCCGAGTGTCATTTGCAAGGGCCAGTGAAAAGGGCTGTGGCACCGGGCCCCTGTAGCCACCCATACACACGCATATACACATGCACCACCTGTTCCAGCAACTGATGAACTCTGTGACTTGGGAGCTGGATCTGTGTTGTCTTTTGCTGTAGGTGGATTGATACAATTCTGAACCATTCCTACTGGGCATGCTCAGAAGAAACTACTGGGGAGGGGGTTGTGCAAACTCAAAACGACGGCTGCTGGTTTTTGTTTCTTGTTTTTTTTAATGTTGGAACAGCACCAAAATCCTTCGAAGTTGGGTGGTGGGGGAGAAATGAATGTGCTTTATTCTTGCATCCACTGTCAAAAAAAAAAAAGAGGTTTTGTTTTCCGTTCTTCAGTAAGCGAATGAAAACAGCAGCTATTGTGAGACATGATTTACTGTGCTTCAGTACTTCCTTGTTTCCATGCTAACACACTGAGCATGCTCACATTGAAGGTTCATCAGTTTCTTCTGTGTTTTGTAGCATTCAGCTCAGAGGCTTCCTAGATTGTTGTGATGATATAGCTTGAAATCTGTAATGTCAGGCTCAATTTTTTTTATCCCACCCACTGCTCTTTTTTTTTTTTTTTTTACAGATTTCTAATTTAGTAATTTTTTGAGATTATTGAACATAAGTTATTTATCAATAAAAATAAGACACTTTTTACCATTAGAAGGCCGCGCCTGAAACTGCCTGTCTGATGGAAAGATCTTAAATAGAAAGAGAGAGTGGAGCGCAGGCTAGGATCTCGTGGGCTTGTTTGCCCATTTTTACCAATATTTGGGTCTCACCTCTTTTGCATTTCAAGTTTTACCCCAGCAAAGAGAACATAGCTCACAATGTAGGGGACACAGCTGCATTCTACAGTCCAATTAATATTGATTCCCTGGCTCCTGCCCAAAAAAGGGAAGAAAAAAAAAATCAGAATTGCATTACTGCTTGTTGCCCTCATCAAGGAATGACTCACTGTTTGAAGCAGAAGGGACAGAAGACCTGAAAATCTGTCACTGATTATTGCCACATTGTTGTGTATTGAGTTTGTGAACTCTCAGCAACTTTGCTGACGTTTGCATGTTCCACAGGTAAGTGTCTTGTCCTGGAGAAGCATCCATTTGAGTGAAATGGGAGCTTCTTCTATGTCACAAGGATATACCATGCTTCCAGTTCCTCAGAACTTTCAAAAAGGGTATATTCTAGCACATTGACGTGGTTAATCTATATAGCAGCTGCGTTTTGAGTGATTCAGGCAAGCTTAACCCTGCTGCTTCAAGGGAAGGTCGAGAACCTGAGACAGCCTCCATGTAATCATTAATTCCTTGATACCAGGAGTCCAGATTGCCCAGCACAAAAGATGCTAACAGATGCACTGGCATTGCGAACTTAATGGGGCAAACTTGATCAGACTATAGCAGGTTTCTGGAAGGAGTGATCAGGTGTAAGGAATTGCTCTTTTCCTGCTGTCAGCACTCTGGGATAGAAGAGAGAGCACATGTTTTGTGAATTGTTCCCGACTGACTGAGACACAGAGGAATGAATATGCTTAATCATCGTAATTGTCAGAGACTGAGGAAGCGGCACTCCGCCTTTTATGGAGAAGAATTACAGGAGATGGGGAAGAAGAGATGGTTTTCTAAAGTACTAGTAATAGACTTCAGAGCTCTGAGGGTTTGTTTTTTCCCTGCACATTTATGTGGAGGGCAGTGTTTTACCCTTCCCAGGCTGTCATCACCACCTGAGTCATTCAGGCAGTTAAAAGGGTCATTTTTAAGCACTGTATAAGCTATGTTCCTTCATCTACAATTCATTTCACCAATCCATCAGTATGTTTGCGAATCTGTGAGATCCTGTGAATCTGCTGGAAAGGCATGTAGAAGAAACCCAGTATGCGCTGTTTAAAAGGATACTGACAGCTGTTTTCCCCCACAGATATTTTAATTTTTGTATCTGTTATACTCATGAAGCCCTCTTTAGAAGCTGAGATAATCTTTCCCCTGAACAGCAGAGCTCAAATTCCATTTGCAAAACTTGCTACTTTCCCTTGATTCAATATGTCAGAAGGAACCTGGCTACTGGTTTAAAATGTTGCAACTTATTGACCTCCTGAGCAAGTCAGATGTATGTCAATTGGGGCACTAGAAGTAGTCAGTGTTAGCACAGCTCTGGGAATAATCTTGTAGCTAATTTCTGGTGGGGCAGGAGAAGAAAAACTAGTGATTTTGTAAGTCCAGCTACAGAGGAGCTGTTTAATTTCTTGGCAATGGATTGCTGGGGGGGAGGAACACAATTTAGAATCCAAAGCGTTTTCTTGAACAGGGTAACCGTTTGTGTGGCATCCCAAACTACTTGACAGAGTCCATTTATGTCAAGAATCTTTTAAATGGTCTCTTCCTTTGTTTTGTATTTATAAATACCAATAAACAACCACTTTCCAAGTTTTGTCTTATCAGACGAATGCCTTTGTAGGGAAAGAACTTCAACAGCTTAGTGTTTTGGACAAGCTCCGGCTTTTGGAATTCTAGACTAGGTCTCAGGTGCGTTCCCACTTTGTCTTGGTTAGCCATCAGTCAGATATATGGGATTTCTAGGCACTGGCAGCAGGGTTATGTATCAGCCTAAGTGTTGCTGATGCAGAAGTGGTAATAGACTTGTGCACCATTGTTTGACCTGATGAATACAGGAGGGTATCACATATTGAGATGAAGGGATCGTCTTTTAGGGGGAGTGGAGGTTTTTGAGGGGAAAGGGATGGGAAGTAGTGGAACTTCTTAGAGGTTCAGCAAGGAGCAAACCTGTGCTAAATATCTAATCTGATTTGAAGATGACTGCTTGTGCCAAATATGAGAGCTAAATTGAAGGACACCAGACTTCTTTCACTGGAGAGTGTCGTTTCCAGTGACTGTCAGTGCAGGTCTTAAAAAAAAAAAAAAAAAAAGACGTTGTCAGGCCATTAACTGTTGCATTTACTTATTGGCTCCTGCCTTGCGCACCCACCAAAAATCCCCACATGCAGCCTAAATTGCTGGGGTGGTTCCATGGAAATCCACGTGATCCACAGTGATAGTGGTATAGGTTGAACCATATATTAATTCCTCTGCGTAACCTGTATCTGTCTTTTCAACATGCAGCAGCCGAAAGTTGTCCATAGACTGGTACTGTAGTTCTCAAACTGCACCAGTCGATGCGCTTTTGGGAGGGGGAGTGGGGACGACCTTCAGAACAGACAAGAAGGTAAAGTAAATGAAGATGTCTCGTACAAAGTGGTTCACAGAATAGACAGAGAACCTCTGGACTAATGGAATTTGACATCCTCCAGTAGAGGTGCTGTGAGAAGCTCTAGCAACCAAAAATAAGAGGCTTTTTTAATTAATTTAAAAAAAAAAAAAAAAAGACAGCAGTACTTTCAGTCATGATTCTAGAGCTGCTCCTGAAAAGGGCGGGACAAAAAGGTGTAGCATGCTGTCACAATTAATATTTAAAAAAAAAAAACTGAACAAAATTCCTATTTTCTAAACATTATTCTTCCTTTTTCCTTTTTTTTTTTTTTTTTTTTAATTTTAATCGAATGTGTTGTTCATGGCTGGCCCATGGTGTTGTGTGTTGGTTTTTTGGAGGGGGGGTGCAGGGGAGACCAGTATGACAAGATTCTTCACTACAGTGTCCTGTTAGTGGGGGTGGGCAGAGCCGAGGGTTGAACGGACCTGTGATCCTTTGTCCATACAGAGTGTGGCTTAGTGTTTGTTTTTTGTGAGAGGCATCCACCCAACTTGACCAAACTGCAGATTTTTCTCTTTGTGCGGCTTTACCAACGATATTGCAGAGTTAACCGGAAAACTCCCAGGCACCAGGAGTCTCAATCCTGCCCCTCAGCACTGGGCTTCCCAACCCCATGCCTACCTCAAGGGCTTTCCAGGCACATACCAAAAAACATACTTTGATCTTTCAAAGCTTCAGGCCAAAATCTTCACAGTCCACATTCAAAAATCTGGTATCTTACCTTCTTAGCCCTTCGTTTCCATCCTTGAGGATAACCTTTCCCGAGGTTCCATGCCAAGATCCACACAATTGCAGGCAATTGCACAGTTGATGGCAATTGCAGTAGCTCGGGTGCAGAGTGGATTCCTCAGCACAAAGCCACATCTCCAGTGAAGTCTGCTGGGTTTTTTAAACACTTCTCGTCTTGTTTACAATCCACCTCAGATCACTTCTGCTCCCTTGTCGTTTACAGCTGCAGGGAACGTGGCCTTGTACCTCTGGATTCCACAGTGGAGTTATCACATGTTGCCATGTCCTTGCAGCCACCGAATAGGTCTAGCTTTCCACACCACATTTACCTTCTGGTTTTGTTTTTACTTGGACAATGATTTTTAAAGCAACAGCCAAGGTACGTGAAATTGCCGGCTTTACCAACCCGCCTCTGCTGCTCCTTCATCCCTCTGTTTACTGTCCCCACTAAGACAATCTCCCTCATGTCCCCTCAGATGTGCATTATCCCTCCCCAGCCACATGAAGGCCGTTCCTGTCCTCGCCCCCATCTGCACCATTGCCTAGCAAGGCTAGTATGTGGCGGCTGTTGATCAGTCTTGGCCCCATCCATTCTGTCCAGATGTCATCAGCATGGCTACCCATGCACTGAGGCATGATGCTTAGATTGGCTGTAAGGCCAGGACAGATGGGATCTTGCAGACTACTTAGCTCTCACCATGACAATCCCTCTTGCACAGTCACCCCCTACAATCCTCCTTTCCCTTTGAGGCCATTCCTGCCACACTAAAATCTTTAACCTTTGTGGATTCCTGCAGCTGACCAAATTCCTGAACTAAGGCCATGTCTACACTACAGAGCCTATGCTGGGCATAGCCCATTAGTATAGAGTCTAGATGCCGCGTATGCCAGCAGAAAAAGGAGTTCCACCCACATAGTAACTCCATGTCCCCAAAGGACATGAACTATGCTGACAGTTGCATTTAAACTGGGGACTTTGCCGGCATAGCTATGCCAGCTAAGGGGTGTCATATTTTTTTTGCACACTCCTCCCAGCATAGCTATGCTGGTGTCACTTTGTAGTGTAGTCCTGACCTGGTTTTCAGTTCTTCCAGAGAGTGGTTCAGACTCTTTTTATTTTTGGCTGTAAGGCTCGTAATTTTAATTGAATTTAACTCAAAGAAATAGTTTTTATTGTGATGAGAAGACTTCTTTGTTTTATTGTTTGCTTTTTAGCATTCAGGATTGGGCTAATGTTCTTATCTTATAGTTCCTTTTTCTTCCCCCCCCCCCCCCGCCCCCCACAGCCTCTTATCTCGATCCAATCCAGATAGCTGCAGTTTTGGATTTGTTGAGTGTACTGCTCTCTTAAAGTTGTATGTGTTGGAGAGGGTTTCTTTAAATATTTTTAAACTTTGGTGGCTGCATCATGTCCATTAGGCTACTTTATTGGACACACAAGTTAGAACCTTGTCATACACTCCCTTAATTATATATATTATAGAGAGAGATCTGTAAAATATTATTTTAATGATATTGTAATCTGTGCTTTCCCCTCTCCTGGACACTAAGTGTGGATATAATATTGCCAATTAACTAAAAGTAAAAATATATATATGTAGCTAAATTGTACTTTTTTTTTTGTCTGTGTGATATGCCGTAATCCTGACTAACCCTGAGGTTGCATTGTGGTGATGGTAGTGCAAAGGAGTGCCCACAAATACTGCATTTAGAGGTCACACAGCAAATAGCTAAGGATCATCTGACAAAGGCTCTTTAACCTATTCTGTTTCTTACACACTTAGGCTGGGCTTTACAGGAGCAGAGTTAGGCCAGCACTGAGCACTTCTGAAATCCCACCATTAACGCAACTTAAAGAGGATCTTAATTGTGTGGGGGAACGATTACATGTCCTGACTGATCCTCAGTCCTTGGTATTGCTGCTTGGCGCATGCATGTGTTGACTCTCATTATTTTTGAAGTAAATGGCTCACTTTCTTTTTTCCAGTGTGTAGGACTTGGAATCTCGGGGTTTATGTTCTATTCTTGGCTCGGCCACTGATGCACAGTGTGACTTCGGGCAAGTCACTGCTCTGGGCCTCTGTTTTCCCCATCTATAAAATGGGGATGATATGGACCTAATCTTCTGGGATGTTGAGGCTTACGTTGTAAAGTGCTTTGAGATCCCTAAGTGGAAGACTTGTTACTAAAGGACCAAGTGTTAATATATTTGGCAACAGCTGAATGTCACTGACACATTAGCCCCAACACCACTGTTCTCCCATTGTGATGAAGCCAAGAAGGATATTCCCTTCTTCTGTTGTTTATCCTCCTTTCTTAGTACCAAACCTGGGGGGGGAGGTGCCCTCCCCCACAATCCTTGTTGATAAGTGTGTGTGTTACCTACTCAAAGCATCCTAAACTTGTAATTTACAGGACTTTGGGACCCCTCTAGTTAGACTGTGAAGAAGAAAACATGAAAACCCCAGGTGAGTAGTCGTCACAAGGAATGGAGTGATAGTGGCAGATCACAAAAATAGCTTCATCAATATTTCATTCACTGCCAGCTTCCCTCCCAGGTCGATCGCTGTATGTAGTCAGGTTTGGGTTTGTCTGTGGCTAAACAATGACAAGAGACTGTTGAGAAAAGGGAGAAAACCAACCTATTTAAGATGAGATTCCAATGCTGAGCATCCCTGGTATTTAGGATTGATAAGGGTTTCTTTACACAGGCGTGTAGGAGTTAAGTTCCTAATTTCCAAATGCAATGGGAGTTGTCCCACCCTTTATCGATGCTTCTGAAAATTCCAGCCTTAATTATGGCAAGTGAAATATGTCTGCTCCATTAATGTTTCATCACACCACACTGCTTCTCTTTCATTTGACTGGAAGGCAGATAAGGGGATGCAAACAGGTATCTAGTTAAAGAAATCTGGGTTCCCTTGGTACATTTTCATTCCCAGCTGGATGAGAGGGGCTCTTTGAATGTGAGGGGTCATTGCTAGCATTGAGTCCTCACTGTATTGAGGCTCTATGGGTGGGTAGAGTTATCACCTTTCTGAAAAATGTTTCTTGCTGCAGACAGCATTGCATCATCTTCAGCAGGTTTTCATCAGCACTATGAGGGCCAGATGTTTTTCTGAAAGCTAAACATAGGGGGCCACCCCTCAGCTTGGGGAAAGCTATGACACCTCCCCACTTGTCCTAAGCTTCATAGGCTAGAGTGACTAAGATGTGCCCATGTGAAAGTGCAGGGGGATTTTGAACTACAGGGCTGTCCCTGGAAGTGAATGCACGTCCCTTTTAAGCAAAGGCATCCAAGGTTCAACAGCTTTTGCTTTTCCTCAGTCCCGTTTCAATGGCTGATTGTGGTGCACGAAACAGAGCTCTGGGGATTTCTATAAAAATCATTTTTAGCAACCAGGCTTAATACAAAAACAAGAGAGAGAAGGGGGGACGCTTTGCATTGAGCCTAATGCCAAAGTTTAACCAGAGGCTTTTTAAGCATTTCAGTCCTAGCCTCCATAACTAGTCAACAGTGCCTCAGGTGTGAGTCACCTGCTCCCTTTCAGGATACAACTGACAGAACATGGTTTTGGGGAGGAGTTTGAACCAGCCAGGCCTTTGCACCCAAGAGATTGGGGGGGGGGGGGGTTAATTTTAATCCCTGCTTTTGCAGTTGTATTGATGGGGGCAATCCCACTAGGGCTCCATGTGCAAGGCTCTGCATGTGTGGGTCCAAATGGAGAGCCAGGGCTTGGAGCGTTCAGCTTTCGTACTCCACTGGCTTTGTATGGTGAAAAACGTGTGTGCAACAGCCCAATCCTGTGTCTGAGCAGGCCGGACTCCTCCCGGTCCCCCCCCCCCCGCCATTTTGCCCTCAAACTAGTTGCAAGTGGTTAGTTTAATCACTAAGAGGTGCCCCCTATGCCGTGATACAGAGAGGGATTTGAAATCCCATTAACGTGCCCCCACCCCCAAACTGAAGCAGATGGCAGTAATAGACTGAAGCTTCAGCTCTGCTATTTTTAATATAAAAAAGATTAGACAATACAACATCCAAATAAAAATAGAACTCTAAAAACGGCAGTTGGTTTTCAGTGTTAATATTAAACCAAATGATACAATATTTAAAGGAGCCTGCTTATCTCAGCCTGAGGTTTTGCTTACAAGTCAGGTCTGTGAAGGGGAGAATTTAAAGAGGGGCGAGGGGATTCCCCAGCAGGCAGGGATTTGCAAAGGTTCCCAAGGGGTTTGGATGCCTAGCTCACTGGACGTTGGGTGCTCTGGAAATTCTGCCCAGAAGTTCTCTGTCCACAGATTTCCCCCACTAACCTCATGATGTAGAGGCCTCCAGGAGGCTGAATATCATTACTGACTTACGCTGGATTTGCACCAACAGCCTAGAGGTGAACTCCGTATGGCTGAGCCCCTGCGTGCAGAAGGCCACTGGCTGTGTGTATGACAGTGCCACCATGGAGCATCCGTGTAAACATAATGTGCTGCACTCTAAGGCTACACAAAGAACATGTGTTCAACCAGGAGGCACATGGCCATTTTACAAATGCAGCCCTGGACCGCTGCGGCTGTCCTGGCCTAGATTCTTTCCAGCACTGGGAGGGAACTGCCTCGCTGGGAAATCCTCCTGTTGGCTTCTTCACCAGCTGCTTTGTGGGGAAATCTCCCTTGGGTCCAGACAGTGATTTGGATTCGCTTCTCTCATTACGCTTCTCTGCACTGAAGTGTCCTAGGTCGCTCTGTGCCTATCTTAAAATTAAGTGGTAGCCTTCTGGAGCCTGCACTGAGAGAGACAAAGGCACACGCACCCATCACTTTCCCCGATCGGGAAATGAAGTCCTAATGTCTCGTATTCGGCTTGAGCGAGGGCTTCTCCGTTCTTTCGAGAGGATGTAAGACGGTGCTTTAGGACAGCGCAAAATCCTGTCGCATGGTGAGAATGAAGGAGCTTTCCCCACCCACAACTGGACCTGCACAGGCAGCTGTGCAGATAGAGTACTAGCGAATAGCAGGCTGTATTCTAGTAGCCATCTGCTTCCCCCAGTAGCCCTTCCCCCTCTATTGACTGTGCTATGTGCTCCTTGGCTGCTTCTCTCCTCCCCCAATGAAGCTGCATTTCAATGGAGGCGTGTTTATAAATTAAAGTATTTGGGGATCAGCGTAGGTAGATCCCAAAAATGTGTTTATCAAAAGGACCTCCCCAAGCCCCCTTCCCACCTCATGTGGGTCTATTTTTTCTCCCTCTTCTTTTATGACCAATATTCATATGAGTCATTTTCCCCATCCAGTTGTGATGGCCCTGGCTCACAACGGAACTGGAGTTTCCTCTCTCAGGCTTGTTTTTACTGCTCATCCCCCACCCCCCTCCCACCCTTTCCTTTTCCCAGAGAAGCCATATACCTTTGGTAACAGCTGCTATGAAACAGGATTCATCTGGCAGGTTCCTGACCATCTGCGGTGCCCCAAAGAGGAAAGAGACAAGGTTAGAACGTGGGCAGGCTGCAGTGTGAGTCAGCTGCTCATTCTTCAGTGGTGCTCTGGCAGGATTTTAAGAGGCAGGGTGTGAATTGCTAGGGTGGGTACCAGTTGCTTGGTCATCTTGCTGAGTGCAGGCGTGATTGTGTAATACCCAGCTCTTATAGAGCACTTTTCAGTGGTAGATCTCAAAGCACCATCTTCATCATTATCCCTGTCTTACAGGAAAGTGGGCCACAGAGAGGGGAAGTGAGTTGCCCAAGATCATCCAGCTGATCAGTGACAGAGCTGGGACTAAAACCCAGTTTTCCTGAGTCCCAGGCCAATGCTCTATCTGCAAGGACACACAAGGCGGGACATGCACTTGCCAGTTCAAGGGGCTTTCCCCTTATCCTTCTCCTGACTCCCCCCCCCCCCCCCCCGTCCATGTGATGTCCTACCCCTTCACCAGCAGCAGCTGATCTTTTATGGGAAAGTCCAGCACAAAAGCAGGCTCTGCCAAGCAAGGGAGGGGTTGGAATGGGTGAAGGGAAGAGCAGGTTTCCCAAACTGGATCCCCCCTTACCAGGTCACTGATGAGGATGTGAATCCCCGTCGGGCCCTGCTTGGAAACCTGCTGGATCTGGTTGGCTGGGAGGCTGAGCAACTCTGCCAGTTTACTAGTCAGTTCTGTGGCAGTGAGTTCTTCCAGATAGACCTCTTGGTATGTGGCTTCCAAAGAAAACCCCAAAGAGGAAGTGAGCCAGTACCGGGATTTCCTTCCCCTTCCCAAGAGCTTTGTCGGGCGACAAAAGGACCTTCAGGATCACCTGCAGCTACAGTGGAGAGAAACCCGCCCTGCAAGCCCAGCTTCAGCCCCTCCTGCAGTATGAGGAAGTTTGGATTCAGATGCAGCCTCTGTAGCTGCCCCCAATCCCTGAAAGCTCCTGCTGACCTGAGGCAGGGCAGCCACTGCTTGATTGCAAGCCAAGGGCTTGATCCAGTGCTTAGGGAGGGCTGTCTGCCTAAAGGTTTTATACAGTTGCTCATCGGGGGGGGATCTTAGCCCCTTCCCCATAAAGTTGATAGGAAAGGTCCTAGTGGATTTCATCCAGCATAATTCTGTTGGCTTCAATGGACTGTGGCCCCAGCCCTGAGCCAAATATGCAGCCAGGGGCAGCTTTGCATGGATGAGTGCACCAGAAATGCATAGCTAGAGTCCAGTGCGGAATCTCTCCTGAGCCTAAGACTTGCTGTGCCCAGCCCAGGGTCAAAGGAGCATTGACCTGGCTCCCTGAACTTGGCCCTCGGGAGCACTTACAGTGAAGAGTAGCTGCTTGTTTTACCTGGGGGCGAGTCCTCGGGTGTGTGTCTGCCATTGGCTTGGGGCTCCCTGGACATGTACAGGGTGAGCCGAGGGCGGACGCACCTGCGGGAGAGGAGAACGTGTTGACTGGCCTATCGACCTATAGCTCTTGTAGCCATGCTCATGTAACATGTATTGCATCCAGCAGCGGTCAAGTGCTGCCTGCATGTGTGCACGTGTCCTCCCCACAAGACCTCCAATGCCAATTTTACAGGTGGGGAAATTGAGGCACGGGGCTTGTGACTCACTGGAAGCTGCCTAGGGAGTTTAGCAGAGCTGGGAACTGAAGCCAGATCTCCTGGGTCCCTGGCACAGGGCTTCAAATGCACACCCCTCCTTCCTCTGTGGAATTCAGGGACACCCCCACCACCACCTCTGCAGCTGAAGAGAAGCTTGTAATTAACCCCTTAGACTTACATTGATCTGCCCCAGCTGGGATGGGTGGGTGGGTGTGAGAGAGAGAGAGAAAAATATCACTGTGGTTGTGTGAGTGGAACATGCTCCTGTGTGAACAGAGCTAACTGGGCCCAGGCTGTGCTATTTGGGAGGGTGGGGATAGCAATAGCATTGCCTAGTGGATGGAGGAGGCTGGGATGAGACCCCACGTGTCAGAGCAGCTGGAGAATGTGGGTGAACTGCAGGGATGCAATGTAGGCTGAATAGCAGGAGCCCGTGGCCCGAGAGCAGCTGGAAGGAGTGGTAACGCAGGTGTGCAAGAGGTAATGATCCTGCACAGGCTGGGAGAGGAGCTAGCTGTGACTCCATGACACTCCCACGTCTCGTCACCTGAGATCAGCAGCATCAGACCTCAGGCCTTGTGATGAGGTCACCACTGTCCGCCTGTGCAGGAACCTTATCGCTCCATGGCTGCTGCAATTGTAACAGAGCCCTGGCCCTATCTCAGTGGTAAGCGCCACAAGACTAGCCTGTTCCTCCGTCCTGAGCTGGCCTGCGGGTAGCCAGGCAGGGCCATCGACCCACTGCACCACCTCCTGCAGCCTGAGGCCAAGATTTCTAAAGGCAATTAGTGATTGTAGGGGTCCAAGTTCAGATTCCTTACAAGGGCTGAGCACCTGCCCTTTGAGAACTGGGGGGTCCCCCAAATCACTAATCCCTCCCTGAAATCGAGGCCTTAAACCTGAGCTGGCTGTAGCCACCACATCCCACCCCCTGTGACAGCACTGAGAACTTACTGACTTGTGACAGGCGCCAGCTGGGTGCAAAGGAGACGGAGCTTCTCTCTAAGCTACTGCTAGATGAGTAGAGCAGTGACTTGGTGCAGCCAAGCGATTGCTTAGAGTATAAAGCTGTTCAGGCAGAGACCGTCTTTTTGTTCTGTATGTACAGCTCCTAGCACAGTGGGAGACTGGATGGTGACTGGGGCTGCTAGGTGCTACTGCAGTGCAAATCAGTGGGTTCTGGGTCTGCCTGAGGACTGCAGGAGGGGACCCTGTGTTCCCCCTCCCACCAGCCCAGGATGCAGAGTGAAGTTCTTCCTCCTCACACCTGGCTTTCAGCGCATTGGAGAGCCGGATCCCATCAGCCGCTCCACAGATCTGGATGAGGTCACTGCGGGAAAGCTTCAGCAGGTCGGCTCCTGCAAAGAGAGAGACAGACAGTGTGGCTGGCACGATCATCCCAGTGCAGCGCTAAATCCCAGGGTGAAGCAGTTCATAGGCAGGGGCCGGATGTGCCATGCTGCAGGTCCCTGTCTGGGGAAGGAAAGCATCTTCCTGGGTGGGACTGAGCCGAGCAGGACTCCTGTCTGTTTCAAACCCTCCCCTGACTCCCCGTAGAGGAAGGTTAGGTCAGCAGGGGATGAAGGCAGCCATCTCTGTACCAGAGCAATGACTCTAGCAGCATGGACCTGTTCAGAGCAGGCTGCTCCTCCAGCCCCTGGCTCAGCTGGGTTCTTCAGACAAGGCCAAAGCCCAGCTGGCAGAGCTGGTACCAGTCACGGGGCCCATGTCCCTTTGTAAGTGGAGGCTGCTGTTCTGGGGGTGACAATGGTAGGTCCCCAGGGGCACAGACAGATGTGACTTCTGACCCCCAACCTCTCCATCATCCAAGCCACCCGGAGTTTATCAATGCGTCTCAGCACTTCTCCAGAGCACAGAGATGTATTTGTCTTGTGAGCATCCCCTTAGGACTGGGACAGAGCCACGCAAGGCTGAGCCTGGCCCAGAACCCAGCATCCCACCACGGCCCCCAAACTTCTCCCTAGTTTCATGGGCTCAGGAAGTGAGACGGCCTCACCTGTGAAATTAGCCAACATCCTGCAGTAACCGGAGAAGCGATTCTTGTGCAGCCACTGCTGGGTTTCCAGGATGGAGGCACAGGGACTGAGAGCCTGGAACAGACAGATGGAGAGGGGAGTGTTTGGAGTGACAGCTGGGCTGAGACCCCAATCATGAGTTTTGTACATACTCAGCAAGCCTCAGCCCAGCACTCACCTAGGTCCCCTGGACCTAGTGGAGTGACCATGAGAGCTAGCTGGACGCCTGTGCAAAGACAGCCGCCAGGCGTGGCTCCAGGTGCAGTGATGCTGGTAACTCCCAGGAACCTGAACACCTTCAGTGTCTGTCCCACCTGGGCCCAGACCTCCAGGCCATGTCCTAGTACTAAATGCTGCAGTGTCCCAACCCAGGCGTGAGATCTAACCTCTGCAGGAATCCCACCGTCATGCCAGGTAGTTGTGCCCTGCAATCTCTTGCCAGCCACTGTCTCATCAAGGTATTGGGCAGGTTTAGTAAAAACCCCAGTGCATCCACGGATGGCTGAAGCTTGGTTACCTCCGCAGCTTATTCCGGTAGCAGGACTAGGGTGGTCCCTGTGTGGCACAGGGGTTAGAACAGGAGCAAAGGGCCCTGAGTTCCGTTCCCAAGCGGCAGGGGAGCGCGATCAGGGCATGAGAGCGGGAGCAGGGAGTCAGGATTCCTGAGTTCTGCACTGGGCTCCGGGAGGGGATGTGCGATCGCGGGTTAGAGCTGGTTCATGGGAGTCAGGACTCCTGGGTTCTGCACTGGGCTTTGGGAGGGGACATGCGATTAGAGGCCTAGAGGGGTTCATGGGAGTCAGGACTCCTGGGTTCTGTGCAGGGCTCTGGGCAGAGATGTGCAATCTGGGGGTTAGAGAAGGAGCAGGGAGTCAGGACTCCTGGGTTCTGCACTGGGCTCTGGGAGGGAACATGCAATCAGGGGCCTAGAGGGGATTCATGGGAGTCAGGACTCCTGGGTTCTGCACTGGGCTCCAGGAGCGGATGTAAAGTGGAGGGCTAGAGGGGGTTCATGGAAGTCAGGATTCCTGGGTTCTGCGCTGGGTTTTACCCCAGCCTTGCTGCAGGGCATCGGCTCAAGTCACTTAGTCTCTCTGCCTCAGTTTGCTCTCGGGCAAGGTGGGTGCAATAACACCCACCCTGCAGCATGCAGAGACTCGCTTGATAAGCAAGTGCTTTGAGTTCCTCCACCCGCCCGCTGGGAAGGGAATGATGGTTCCTCTGTTACATGCAAGGCCGAGGTCCCCTCCTGCCACCAGAGGGCAGCTGGCCATGGCACAGGGTGGGGGTGGCAGAGTGGAAGAAAAGCAGAATGAGGGAAAGGGGAGGGCCGGGCAGGTTCTTACCTCGTCCGTGTTCTCTGCTGGGCAGTCTGAGGGGCAGCTGGGCGAGGAACAACCCCTGCGAGGGAGAAGGGAGATGGTTATCCTGCAGCAGGCAGCGCAGGAGGGTGGGGGTAATCAGAGCAGAGGGTCCTTGCAGCTTACCTTTCAGGGGGCAGAAGTTTGAAGGCATGAGGCGAGGGGAGCCCGGGGGTGGCTGGGGGGCTCTGAGGGCTGCTGGAAGCTTCTGGCCAGGGGCCGCACTGGAAGCAGAGGGGAGAGGATTTGATAGTTTCCCCATCTCTAGCAGTGCTGTGCTTTGCGTGCAGCTCCCCCCTTAATGCAGCCACCTCTAGGGTGGAGGGTGAGCCCTAGTCACCACCCTCGCCCACCACCACCTCCCACCCTGCCTGTCTGTGTTGGGGGTTATATGAGTGCGCACTTCCCAGCCAGGGGAGTCGGAACCCTAAACCTAGGGCAGGGCGCCCTACCATAGGAACCCTAACCCTAGGGTGGGGCAAACTACCCATAGGAACCCTAACCCTAGCTCCAAGTGCCCTACCCTTAGGAACTCTAACCCTAGGGCGGGAAGCCCTACCCATAGGAACCCTAACCCTAGCTCCAAGTGCCCTATACTTAGGGGACACACCTTTGGTTATCTTCCTGCCCCATTGAGAGCACAGCACCGATCCTGCCCCTTTAAAGGTCAAGGCCCGCCCAGCTCTGCCCTACCCAGGAACGCTGCACTGCCACACCCCACAGCTGGGCTGCCGTGGGGGGCCCAAGGTACGGCTAGAAACTCTGTGCCAACAAGGCTGGTGCCCCTCTCAGCTGCCCCGGGGCTGTGGGGTTGCCTCATGCCTGCCACAAACCCACCTCTGCCAGCACTGTGCTCTCATAGGAAGGCTGGTATTTTTCTCTCTCCTGCGGTGACTGTTTCTCAATTTTCTCCCGGTCAGTTTTTTGTTTCCTGTCCGCTCCCTTGGGCTGAAAAAAAAAAATTCCCCTGATTCCAACTGGCCCCAGGAAGTGCAGACCCTCCCCCAGACTCGGCCAGCAAGATAGGGTCCTCTGAAAGTCCCCAGCACCCTCTACCTCTCTGCAGCCATCAATCTTCGCAAAGGATCTTAGTACTGCTATCTGCATTTTGGTGATGGGGAAACTGAGGCAGAGCAGGGCAGTCACCCAGCAGGTCTGGGTCAGAGCTGGGAATAAAACCCCAGCGGGCTGAGTCCCACTCTGGGGTCTTAATCACTGTACCACACTGCCTCCCATGTGGTAGTGATGGCAAAATATAAATCTCTGAACGGGGTTGCTAGCACCCCTCTGGTGTCTTCGAATCTAGCCCTTGGAGCACCCCCCCCCCCCCACACACACACACACACAGCTCCTCTGCTGGGCCTCCTGACAGACAACTTGTGTGTTGCTTACACCAGCCTGCCAAGCTGAGGCGGGGGGGACAGAGTTGACCTCGAAGACAAAAGTCGGGGGGAGCGTGGGAGAGCTGAGGCCTGCACTGCTCCCCATCCTGTGGAAGCTCAGGCCTGGCTGTGGGAAGCTACTGCCGGTGGGGGCAGAGCCGGAGCAGTGACAGAAAGGAGGGAGCAGCATTTAGTGGCTACAGCAGGGCAGGACTCCTGGGTTCTCTTCGGGACTGCGAGGCCGTGGACCCAGGGCAGGGCTGGGCCATCTAGTGGCTGTATCGGAGGATGATGCGTTGGACTCGGGTTCCATGTCCCCGGCTTGATCCCAGGGTGCCAGACCCCTGCCCTTGAGGACTGTTACCGTGACTGTCTGTTTTAATGCTGCTTCCGCCCGGCCTCCCCCCAGCCCAGGCAGCAGGGGACGTTAGGGAAAGCCAGAGAGGGTGCCCAGTCCATGCCTGGGGCAAGGCGGCGCTGGCACCTTGAACACTTTGACGAGGCAGCTGGCCGAGTGCAGGTGATCCACATGCTCGCCCTTCTCGTTGGCCTTGTAGGTGTCGATCTGGATGCGGAAGGGGACGCCCTTCTCACCCCCGTTCTTGCGCAGCGTGAACTCGGTGCTGATGCAGTGAACCTGCCGGGAGGGGAGGGGTGAGAGTGGCCCCCTGGCTCCCGCCCCCCAGTCCGCGGTCTACCTTTCCACCCTCCCGGTGCTCTGACCTGCATGAAGACGGACGTCCTCTTGGTGGGGTCCCAGAGGAACTCCACCGTGTTCAGCAGGGTGGGATGGATATGCGGCTCCAGCACCCCGACAGACATGGGGATGTCTACAAACAGGGCACAGAGGAATCAGGCAGGATCGGAGCCAGAGAGACGTGTATGTGGGGCAGCAGGTGCCCAGACACCACAGGGATGGACATGATGGAGGAACCCAGGTGGAATAGAAGGGGTTGAAGGATCCAGTGCCCGTGAGCCTCTGCCTAGCCACCTGCTGGCTATGGTCTCGGAGCTCTCACCCCTCCCATGAAACTGGATCACAAAGCCCTTCTATGCCATAGCAAATTCAGCTTCCCAGCCCCAGGGGTAGGCAGCTGTTCTGAAAGTGAGGCCGAGAGAATGACCAGCCCAAGGTCCTCAAGCAGGGGCTAGGACCCAGCAGTCCCAGTGCCTGCTCTGACCACTAGACCAGGCTTCCTCCCAAAGGTGAGAATACGATCCTGGAGTCCAGGCTCACAGTCCTGTCCTGTAAGCACTTTATGGACTCAAATCTTCACAGGTGGCCCAGCTCCCGGTATCTGCAGGAGCTGCGCCCGCGTAGGCTGTGCTGAATTGAATCAGCTCTCCAGTGCCCCCAGTTCCTTTAGCCTGGTTCCCAGCCCTCTGTTCTCATCCTCTGCTTCCTTCCCCCAGCGCCTCTGCGTGGAGTGGTGGAGCTGGCCCAGACCCAGCAAGGGGGAGCCTGGGGTTCCCCCAGAACTCTCAGCTGATTGCCAGGGCTGGGATGGCATTTCTGGGGTGCCAGGACCAGTAAGTGGCATGATGGAGGTGAGAGAGCACAGGAATAGGATCATGCCCAGCCTGCTTAGCACAGAGGCCCAGCTTGGATTCCTCCTGCCCCAAGTCCCCTCTGCGCAGAGTCTGGTTCTGGTTCCTCTCGGCTCTGACCCAGGGACCCCTGCCCTCCCTGCTTTGCCCACATCAGAGGCTGCATTGCTCTTGAGGGCTTCCTTGCCCACATGGATGGGATTCTAACTACGAGCTGGCTGGGCTGCAGATGCCAGGAGCGAGGGGCACCATGCTTAGTGTGTGAGATAGATATTAGGGATGTGAACCCGGGGGCAGCCAGACTCACCGATGTCCAGGATGCGGTCGCCGGGGCGGTTCCACCTCCATCCCTCCAGCTGCTGGTGCTCCGTGTACTGCAGGCGCCGGTCGTGAAACACCACCCTGGCCACGCTCTGCGGGAGAGAGGGGCATCAGGTGCTGTCACAGGCCGTGACTCAGCCGGGCTCCGTGGCCAGGAGCAGATGGGCGATGGAGCCATGTCAGCCGGGGAGGGAAAGGTCATGTCATGCAGCAGGGGTAGTCTGGGCACTAACAGCGCAGGCCCCACTCTCTGCCCCCCTCACCTTCAGCAGCTTCCGGCACTCGGAGAAGTCACCCAGCTTGGGGTTGCACAGCATCCGGATCTCGTAGGACTGGCCTGGAAGAGATGGCAGGGCCCTCGGTGTGAGACCCGGGCAGAGGCTCCCCAGGAGTTCTCTGTTCCCTGCTGTGGGCAGCCGGACCACTGCTGGCCTCTGGGCTTACCCTCTTCGGCTTGGCTGGGTGGGAGCTGATGCGATCACAGCGTGAGCATGTGCAGAGACCCCCTCCGCCCAGGGCATGGCCCACCTGGCTCACCTTGGTTGAGGTAGGTGAGGGTCTCCTCGTGCTGTTTGATGGCGGGCGAGGTGGGGGTGCAGAGCACGTATTGGAAGGCCGGGCAGTGCAGCTCGGCCGACGTAGAGATGTTGTTCTGCTCCTCCTGCTTCAGGAAGGGCAGCGCCAGGGACTCCCTGTGGCAGAGCAGAGCACACAGCGGTGGGAGCGGCTTCCCCTGTGCGCGCCCCCTCCCCGCAGCCTTCCCAGCATGTTGGAAGGAGAGGAGGAGCGTATAATTCTCCTCTCACCCTTCCTCCCCAGCCCCTAGTGTCCTGAGCACAGGCCTGGGAGCCACCTCATCCCAGCTCCTACCACTGGGACCTAGGCACATCCCTCCCCCTCTCCTGAGCCTCAGTTTCCCCTCAGAAGCATTATCCTGACCCATCTGCTAGTGCTTAGCCCTGAAGGGGGGTGGGCCCCCAGGGATTATTTCAGGTTAGGAGGAAGGGGAGGGAATATTTCTGCTGAGTAGCAAGAAAATGCCCCGGACCCTGGAATCGTCTCACGGGGGTGGAAGCCCGTTGGCCCTGGGGACACCTAGACCGGACAGCACAGGTGGAAACACAAGCGGGAAGGATCCTGCCCTGACTTCGGGAAGGTGGCTGGAGCCCAGTGGGGGCTGTTCTGGCTCTAGTCCCTGCCTCCCAGGGCTGGTTGTGAGTGTTGGGAAGGCGCCAGCATTAATCCTGGTGGGGCTCTTGTCTGCCAGCTCCTGGCTGAACGCAGTGTAGAGGTTTATTGGGGGTGGTGCTGCCAGCCTGGCCTTTTAGCTCCAGCAGCAGAAGCATGTGCTGTGAGCTCCAGGGACCCCACGTTCAGTCCCTGCCAAGGGCCTGCTGGTGTGGGGAGATTCAATCAGACCAGCCGTGTCTCCCCATGCTGTGTGTTGATCACAAGTGACACAGCTTGGGCAGCCCTTGGCAATCCATCGTCATCACGAGCCAGCCAGAAAGGTCCTTCATGCTTGGGGTTTAAAAAAAAAAAATCCTCATTTTTGACAAAGGGTGGGGAACAGACCAAAACCAAATGCCTTTCTCCCGTCCAGAGCTTGGAGCCTGTGAACTGCTTTGTCAGACACACGAAGAGAAGCGCCTGGGTCTTTTCCGAACACTCACTGAAGGGCCTCTCTCTCATACAGAGGGTACTGAAATGGGATAATCCCCTCTCCTCGCTCACTTGCATTTCTGCAGTTTGCAGGAGAGCCCCTGCCGCCTCTCACATGTGTCCATTTCACATACATGTACGCCTTCAGCTAGCACAGAACAGGATCTCCAAGCCCAAGCAAAAATTGATATTCCTGTTTTACAGAAGGTGGAAACTGAGGCACAGAGGCAGCGAGGGTTGGGGAGCAATTTGGGGAATATGAAAAAACCACTTACCTGAGCAGATTGCCACCGGAGCAGGGGTACATCTCCCCTGGCCCTGGCCAGTAGTGCTCGGGCTGGCTGTGCCAGAACAGCATGGTGAGGGCGTGAGGCTGGACAGAAAAGTCCCCAGATCTGACCAAGGGGTGCTGTCAGGTGGCTGTTGTCCAGAGAGGCAGCTCCTGGCACCTGCCTTTATGCTCCCAGGCTCCCCAGGTGGGTGTGTGCAGGGAGACATGCTGAAGGATTGGCCAGCGTCCATCTGGCTCTGAGCAGCTGGACACACCCTGGGTGGGGGGAAGGATGGAAGCTGGAGCCGTTTCACGGCAGCTGCCCTCATCTGTGTTATAGGAGGTGGGCGGTCATGGCTAGGACATGAGCGGGCAAAGCGCCTCGTGCTGGAGCCACGAGCCAGAGATGGGTTCCTGCCCCTCGCGCTTAACCAAGAGCTGTGGTAGGAGGCAGCAGGGACCTGGCACAAACAGCAAAAACAAGCTCAGAAAACCATAGCCACGTCCAGCTGTCCCTGGGGAGCTGGGCCAGAAGGCTTCACCTTATAGCAGGCATTGCCTGAGTAACCCCCTCCCCATGCTTTGGAGGCGCAGGAGACAGGTAATGGCACAGCTAAGCCGTGAACTGACACAGGTCTCTCTTGCCGAGGGATTTACCATGCCCTGTCTGCGCTGGTGCAGGAGAACTCCAGACATGCCCTCATCCCCCAGGGCCTTTCACCTCCTGGACGCTGCAGCTTGCGGCATGTCATGTTGTGCACTCGGGCCTGGGAAAGCTGGGACAGGGAATGTGACACGCATGATGAGACGGTGACGGCCGGTTTCCTGCATCGTCTCTGCCATGTCACATGCCTGTTTTTCCCATGGGGCATCTCCGAGGTGGGAGAACGCTGCAGAGTCAGCAACAAACGATACCTAAATTGGCCTACGGTTGAAACGAAGTGAGACTTAGTTTTAGTAGGGAGGCAGACGGTGAGGAGCAACGAAGCCAGGCCAGACGCGGGCAGGGCTCAGAGGCGGCAGTGGCCCATCTGTCTGCACAGCCCCTGGTTTGAGCAGGAACCCCGGCACCGAACCAAAAACTCCTTGACTTGCTCCGCTCTGGCGCCGAGTGCTCGGAAAGCTGGGGTCTGCGGCTGCCGCCAGCCTGGTTTAATGTGGCTACATGTATGTCAGGAAGGAAGACTGCAGGCCGTACTTCTGAGATGGGGGCCTCTATCCCGGGAAGCAGTGGGCTCTCCAGGGGTCAGACTAGATCACAATGGGCCTTTCCGCCCGGGCACATGGGCTATCCCAGCAATGCCCACCTGGCGTGCATGTGGCTGGCTCAGGGTCTCCCCCGTTCCCAGCTCTGCCCTCCCATCACCTGGGTGGGTCAAGGACCACACCTCTTCCCACCCTGAGCAGGTGTAGCTGAGCCAGCAGCTGTGTGGCCTGTGTGGGCCTGGGTCTCTTCCCAGCTGCATGGAGCTTTCCAGGGCTTCCAGGAACAGGCTCCAGGGCTGAGCCGAGGGGGTGGGTGAGCAGAGCCCAGGACTGCCCCAGGGAGGGGGGCTGGGAAGGGCTGGTGGTTTACAGCAAACACTTTGCTTGGGTTTGTTGTGGAAACAGGCAGAGCCAAGGGCCCTTTGTTTTGCTGAGCTGGGGAAATTCTTGTCTTCCCTGTTTACTGTAGCAGGGGCTGGGAGGTGTCCCTGGCCCAGGGGTTGGGGCAGCCATGGGGCTGGGGCTGGGGAGCCTGTGGCCTAAGGGGCCGGTGGAAAGCAGGAAACAGTGCAGGAGGTTGGGGGGAACACTAGGAAAATAGGCAGCTGCTGCTCCTTCCTGTGTTGGCCTAAATTGTGCATCGCCTGGTGAAAGGGCAGGGTTCTGGGGACGGGAAGACCCGTGGGGCTGAGACCGGGGAGCCTGTGGCCTGAGTTCACCCCTGAGTCTGTGCAGAGCTCCGAGCCAGGACAGAGGCCCTGCATCCCCCAACCCAGTGCTGCTGGAGGCTGTTTCAGCCACGGGTGCTGCCCCGTCCGTCTGCTGCAATGACACCCAGGAGCTGTGCCAGCCCCACAGATAGAGCTGGGGTGGGGGCACACTCTGCCACCTACATGGGGGGAGCCCAGAGCCAGGGGAGCCAAATCTGTGCCTGTGGGGGATGCCCCCCTGGGCCAGGGCTTTTGGGCACCAATTAATGGGCAACAGGACACTGAAGAATCTCCCCTCCCTCCGTCCATCTGATTTCATCCATGCCGTTGGCCCTGGGCTGGCATCAGAGCAGCTCCCTGCCCGCTCTGGCAACGCCTGCCGCCCCCCACTGATACTCCCATGTGGTGTTTACGCACAAACACGGGGGCATGCTGCTGGCTGGCGGGGTGCATGGAGTCCGCTCCCCCACCCTGTTTACACAGCACACAGCCCAGGCCATAACACGCTGTCCCAGAAACCTGGAAAGACGTGTGTGTTTGGTGTCAAAACAGATGGACCTCACTAGTACAGGGATGGGGGAGCTCTTCAGGAGGTGCTACCCGGGGGGAGTCCGGGGTCAGAGGGACTTTTGAGGGACTTCAAGCTGTTGGTCTGATCTGGGGGCCCGGGAAGCTGGGGGGAGGGATACCTGGCTAGATGGCCCCACACTGATCCTTGCAGAGCGGCTGGGGGGGAAGCACCTTCCATTGCAGTGAGCAAAGGCTGCTGCTGCAGTGAGGAACCAGCTCCCCTGTTCCCCAGGGCCCCAAGGACGAGAGCCCAAGTCCTGCTGCGGGGGCGATGCTCCCCCTGCCTGAGAGGTCTGGGGGCATTAACCCCTTGGTACCCTGGCTCCTTTACACCAGGCTGGAACCAGATGGCTGCAGAATCAGGATTAAGGGTGAAGAACCAGCCCAAGGCTCCTGACTCAGTGGCAGGATTGAACCCCGGAGTCCGGGGGTTGGCATGGGGGGAACCCTGTCAGGTCCCCTCAGCGCCCCCCTGAGGTAGTGACCAGGAGGGGGTCACCCATGCATCTTGCTGTTCTTCATTCCCTATAGCCAACCCCCTACCCCTGCCACCCAGCCCATTCCAAGACCCAGTGGGGGGGGGCTCCCCAGTTCCCAGTTCTGCCCCCTAGCCCCTCCCCATCCGCTCTGGCTCCCCTGCCCCACCTCTGTCTCGCCTTCCAGAGCTCCATCCCCACAGCTCTCCTTTGTCAGACCCCCACCTGGGGTGGGGGCTATGCTGTTCCCCCCAGCCTTGGCTTTGCCCACTCCAAACATGAGTGGGGACATCTCCCCTCCCCTGCAGTCCCACCTCTAAGCCCCCCTATCTCTGATCCCCCCTTTCCAGGCCAGGGCCCAGCAGGGATCACAGGCCCCGGGGGGAAACCGTGCCCGCCCGCAGTGTTTGCTGTACACAAGCCCTGTTTCCAGTAAACACCAGCCCTTGCAATGATCCAGGAGCTGCTGAGGATGGAGGAGGGGCGGCGGGGGGTCTCTCCTTGCTCCCTGCATCCTTGGGGGAGATCTGTAAAACTCAGATCCTGCTCCCCCACTCCCTGAAAGAGGCTGAGGCCTGCACACTCATCTCCCCCAATGCAGCCAAACTGAAAGCACAGAGTACCCCAACCTCTGAGCGCCCCCACCCCCAATCACAGCTGGGAGTCACTGCGGAGGAGAGCCAGGCAGGGTTTGGGGGTGATTAGGGGGCCGCGCAGAGCCAGGCAGGAGGCTCCACCAAGAGCCTGGAACCCCAAAGCTGCGTCCCCTGCAGGAGAGAAGAGACACTGCGGCTGCTCTGAATGCGCGAGGGGCTTCTTCAGCGAGGCTGCTGGACGCAGACAGACCCAGCGGTTCCCTCTGGTTCCCAGCCTGTGCTGGCTTGTGTCACCGCACGGGGCCCCCCTGCCTGCCCCAGCTGTGCCAGTCCAGCTTGATTGGACTCCGAGCTCAGCCCCTTGGAGCTGGATCTCTGTGCCCTATGGGTGGGGGTGCTTCCATGGGCTCCTCTTGGGGCTGCTGCGACTATTGGGGCTGCAGGGGCTCTCACCCCACCAGTCCTTGCCTGCTGAGAGGGATGCATCACGCCAGCACCTCTTCAGCTTCTGGTAGCCAAGCTGTGCCCGCCTCGGTGCCAGCCATGCCCCCAGGCAGCCCCACACCTGCAGAGCCAGTGGTCCCGCTTAGCCCCCAGGAGGCCTGATGAGAGTGGGGCCTGTCCCAGGGACGCTCTCCCTGCCTGCTATTGCTCTCCAGGGCCAGGCCCTGCCTCACCCCCACTGACCCACGCTTCTTGCCCCCCAAGGCTTCTCCAGCAGCCCTCCTAGGAGCAGGCTGAAGCCTTTTGTGGAGGTCACCCCTGCTCTCCCCAGGAGTCCTGTGTTGTGGGCAGGGGCGGGGGGCTGACGTCTGAGCGATGCAGAATTCGGGGCTAGAGGGTAGCATTCGAGAATCTAGCCTGAGCCGGCAGAATGCAGGCGAAAGCCGCTCGCCCAGTGACCAGCACCGAGCCCAGTTTGACTGACGCCAGAGCTTGGGACTGGGAGTGGAGCCTCACGACTGGGCTTTCCCTCTCTCTTACTTTCGGTCTCTGTTCTTGCTGACCCAGGGGTGGCTGTTTTTAATGGGAAAAATAATTAACCTGAAATGGTGGCCGACTTCCCTTTGCTTTGCAGTGCCTCCTGCTGTCTGCAGTTCCCTCCAGGACCTGGGAATAATTAAGCATGGGGGGCGGGGAGGAGGACCAGCTCCAAGGAGCCCTGTCCGACCCTCCCAAGGGATGGGGGGCTTGGTGTCTACATGAGAAACGCTGGGTCTGTCACCCCTGCAGGACTCTGCGGGTGACTGGGGAGCTGGCAGGGGTAGCTGGGCCTGTCGCCCCTGGAGGACTCTGCGGGTGACTGGGGAGCTGGCAGGGGTAGCTGGGCCTGTCGCCCCTGGAGGACTCTGCGGGTGACTGGGGAGCTGGCAGGGGTAGCTGGGCCTGTCGCCCCTGGAGGACTCTGCGGGTGACTGGGGAGCTGGCAGGGGTAGCTGGGCCTGTCGCCCCTGGAGGACTCTGCGGGTGACTGGGGAGCTGGCAGGGGTAGCTGGGCCTGTCGCCCCTGGAGGACTCTGCGGGTGACTGGGGAGCTGGCAGGGGTAGCTGGGCCTGTCGCCCCTGGAGGACTCTGCGGGTGACTGGGGAGCTGGCAGGGGTAGGGTAATAGGCAGCATGGCCGAGTGGGCAGGGCACTTGGCTGGGACCCAGGAGACCTGGACTCTGTTCCCAGCGTGACCCTCTGACCCAGGGCAAGCCCTGCTCGTCGGTCTCCTGTCTGTTTTGACCACAGCACCTGGGGGCATAAATCGCCTCAGGTGCCCCCTTGCTCTCGACTGGGCTGGTAGGTGGTACTGGAGCACAAACAACGCAGCCTGGGTGGCGGGGACGGGGTTTTCCTGGGACTGATGAAGACTCTCTGTGTTTTGCTGCCAACCATTTTACACAAAGACACATAGGGTCCCAATTCCCACCAGGAGGGGGCAGCACTACCCAGCGTCTCCCCACCCCCATCCCCAGCAGCCCTGATTCCTCCAGCAGGGGGCAGCACTACCCAGCGTCCCCCCCCACCCCCAGCAGCCCTGATTCCTCCAGCAGGGGGCAGCACTGCCCCCCTTTGCACAGTGCCCTGATTCCCGCCAGCAGGGGCAGTGCACTCACCCACCCACCCACCCACCGACCCACAGAGCCAATTCCCTCCAGCAGGGGGCAGAACTGGCCCCCGCATGCACAGTGCCCTGATTCCCGCCAGCAGGGGCAATGCACACACCCACTCACCCACCCACAGAGCCAAATCCCTCCAGCAGGGGGCAGCGCTGCCCCCCCATGCACAGTGCCCTGATTCCCGCCAGCAGGGGCAATGCA